>NC_053494.1:134202591-134502591 GCF_905171775.1 Rana temporaria
TTTTGGCGTGTTTACGTGCAAAAAAAAAAATTAGTGGGAATGCATTTTTCTGCTACTCTCAGGTGTGAATGGAATCTGCTTGGAAGAAGAGTTTTTAGGCAGCAAGGATGACCTGGGATGAGGGGTGAGGATTGAAATAAAAAATACTGATTCAAATTCTGTGAGTGTTTTTAACATAGAAGTCTATGGGACTGAAATCACACGGCACCACTGAAAACAATGTGATTTCCTTTGTCATGAGATTCTTTGCTACTGAAGTCCCATCAAAAGTCACACTAGTTAAGGACATGTGCATTTTGCGTGTTTTAGTACATTCAGAAAAAAATGCATCATGTTCTACTTTTTATTCTGGAACGCACTTGAACTGACCGCACTGCTGTGAACTATGCCATTGGAAACCATATAACCTACTATCCATGGGTTTGTGATACAGAAAAAAACATACTGGACTGCATGTGGTGTGAACTGGCCCTGAACACAAATATAATTTCAAAATTACTGTATTAAGAATCTTGAGAAATATGACATTACCTTTCAATGGTCATAATGTATTCAATCCCATAGGCCCAGATTCACGTAGATCGGCGCATCTATGTGGCGGCGTAGCACATCTCATATGCGCTACGCCGACGTAACTCTGAGAGGCAAGAGCAGTATTCTCAAAGCTCCCTACATTGCGCCAGCGTAACGTAAATTGGCCGGCGTAAGCCTGCCTAATTCAAAGTAGGAAGGTAGTGGGCGTAATACATTTAAATTTACTGTGACCCCATGCAAATGAAGGGCCGAACGAACGGCGCATGCGCACGCATGCTCAGAATCACGTCGAATTTACTCCCTAAGATACGACGCTCAATGCCTACGACGTGAACGTAACCTAAGCCCAGCCCCATTCACGTACGACTTACATAAACGACGTAAAATTCAACGGCTGTTCCGTCGTCCATACCATTGCATGGGATGCGCCTCCTATAGGTGGAATAACTTTACGCCGGACGTACGCCTTACGTAAACGGCGTAGATAACAGCAACGGGCGCAAGTACGTTCGTGAATCGGCGTATCTAGGTCATTTACATATTTGACGCGTAAATCAATGGAAGCGCCCCTTTCGGCCAGCGTAAATATGCGGGGGGGCCTTTACAAAAAAAAGAAGGAATAAAGAAAAATATATGTACAGTACAGACCAAAAGTTTGGACACACTTTCTCATTCAAAGAGTTTTCTTTATTTTCATGACTATGAAAATTGTAGATTAAGAGTCGGTTCACACTGGGGCGACTAGGGATCCGACTTGAGGTCGCCTCAAGTCGTCCCAAGTCGCGCTGGAGAGAAAAACAATGTAAGTGAATAGGAGCGGTGTTAATACACACTACTCAAGTCGCTCCGACTTCAGAAGAAGTTCCTGTACTACTTCAATCCGACTTGTAGGCGATTTGTACCCATTGATTTCAATGGAAATCGCCTCCAAGTCTGATCACTGTCTTAACTGAAGCGACTTTCCAGGAAGATAACATACATTTTTCAGGCAAACCTCTCCCTCCCCCTCCCTCCCCTAGAGCTGATTGTTGTTTGATTGGCCACTGGAAAGTCTCCTGTCCTGGAGACAACTTCAAGTCGTGTTGTAAATCGCCCCAGATCGCCCTGTGGTTCATACTCAAGTCGTGTCGGAGTCGCCTCTGAATATCGCGCTGGAAGTCGTGTCGCCCCAGTGTGAACCGACTCTCACACTGAAGGCATCAAAACTATGAATTAACACATGAGGAATTATACATACCAAAAAAGTGTGAAACAACTGAAAATATATTTCATATTCTAGGTTCTTCAGTAGTAGCCACCTTTTGCAGCAGACACATCTCTAGAACTGTTAAGAGGAGACTGTGTGAATCAGACCTTCATGGTAGAATATCTGCTAGGAAACCACTGCTAAAGAAAGACAACAAGCAGAAGAGACTTGTTTGGGCTAAAGAACACAAGGAATGGACATTAGACCAGTGGAAATCTGTGCTTTGGTCTGATGAGTCCAAACTTGAGATCTTTGGTTCCAACCCCTGTGTCTTTGTGCGATGCAGAAAAGGTGAATGGATGGACTCTACATGCCTGGTTCCCACCGTGAAGCATGGAGGAGGAGGTGTGATGGTGTGGGGGTGCTTTGCTGGTGACACTGTTGGGGATTTAATCAAAATTGAAGGCATACTGAACCAGCATGGCTACCACAGTATCTTGCAGCGGCATGCTATTCCATCCGGTTTGCGTTTAGTTGGACCATCATTTATTTTTCAACAGGACAATGACCACAAACACACCTCCAGGCTGTGTAAGGGCTATTTGACCAAGAAGGAAAGTGATGGGGTGCTGCGCCAGGTGACTACCTCTTGAAGCTCATCAACAAAGGAGAGAAGGATATGGGAATCCCACCTATTTATCAAATATGTAGTACTCACCGATATTTTCGGGGGGTGCAATCAAAAATATAATGTACCAAGAGAGAAAAAAAACAAAAAAGAAAAATGACTGCTGCACACCCTTAAGAGTTATTACTACGTTTTATTAAATATCAGAAAATAGAGCATAAAAGGCATTAAAAACACACAGGTAACCAATAATGGTATAGTACCCTAGAAGTGACCTGAGAATACACTCACAAAAGCGAGACGGCAAAAATCAGTGACAAATTGAAAACTGGAGCTTGATCATCCAATAAGGAGATCTAAGTCCATAACTCACCCATTCACCCTCCACACAACACAAAGAGACCCCCCACCCCAAAGCACATATAAAACCCTCACTGCTATCAATAATCCTAAAGATTTCCACACCATGCGGTGGTTCCCTGTAACTACAGGTGAAAGTACCACCGTCTAAGTGGGAAAAGTTGCAAAAAAGAAAAAGCTCAAAAATGGGGACATGAGAGGGATCCACTATATAGTGGTATAGTAATACTGCTCAATTGGAGATAAATGGCAAGTGATAAATCAGATGAGAGAGATATAGTCCCAGGGACCGCAGACAATTCTACTAGGCTGGAGAAAAAAAAAAAAAAAAAAAAAGTGGTATATATATATATGTCTCTGCTCTTCAGATGGGTCGCCGCATCTGGCGTAAACAGTTGTTCAATTTCCATCAGATAGTAACTGATAAGGAGGCATTCAACAAGAATATATATTTGAGACACTGTAGTAGTGATCATTAAGTATCAGAGTTCACCTATGCTGCACTTGAGAGGACTATGCAACAATGTAGCCACAATTAATTGACGGGTTCCCATTACTTATGGGTAGTGTCCATTCTAATATATCAAGTAGATATGTCCATCAGATATTGAAATCTTGTTGAACTGCTAGTGGCAATTAGGCTTACATGAATATTGGATGTGTTGATATATACACTGTTGGTGAGCAGATAATTGATCAGCATTCCACAGAAAATAAACGGCTGAAGTTGTACTCACTGTTGGGCTGTTATGTGTAGCTCAGAGTTGTAGCTACCACATCAAATCTGTACTCACGTGCTGCCAGAGAGATTTGCAGCTGAGCCATCCATCCATGTGTAGCACACAGAGCCTGAAGCACTCCTCATCAGTGCAGTAATGATAGGTGAATGATATAGTAATGTCCAGTATAGAACTGCAATTATACAGTGTCTTCAATGATGTTAGGCAAATACCAATCTCCAAAGTTGAGAATAAAGGATGTATTAGGTCTCCATGGGGTCAGTCTCTCCAATTTGAGCGTGCAAGTAATGTTCAGATTGCACTGTTCATGTCTCCATGTGATACTTTTCCTTAAGCTGCTTAGTGGCTCAAGGTAACCATGTTACCGAGCTCCAAAAGAAAAAAAAGCACTGAGGTTCAAAATGTGCATCGGGGGGTCCCTGTACCCCAAGAGTTTACATGTTTCGTTCCTTTAGAACTAGGAACTTCGTCAGAACTGGGGGGCTATTGATCTTTACCTCCTATAAAAAGGAAATTCAGAGCTATCCATAATTAACCTAGATGTCAATCAGGTGTAATCAACCCATTATCTCATTTAACCATTAGGTTTACCTGGTGCTCTACATATCAATTTTAAATATACAATTAAAAAGAAACCCATAGCCAAAAAACCTATGTTGGTGTGCGCTGTCACATACAATTTATTCCCAATAGGAAAAACGCATTCATACACACTGCATCCATGCATCCATATAGTACATGTCCAAATAATATTTTTAAAAATTTGAAACATATCGTATCCAAAAAGATCCATCCACATACCATCCGATTCCTATTTCACAAATATATCCAAATCGCAGAGGAAATTCTTTTCCATATTCTCTGGCAAGTGCATTTAACCACCAGGCAATACACTGCTTGGAATCTCTATGGAACCAGAAAAGGGATATGGATGGAGCACAGATAGAGAGGTGAGGGGTATATACATACCCAGTGCGACTGGAACACCCGGTCAGTTTCTATAGCTATGCATATCATATCCCATAGTAGATCAATATTCCCTACAAAAGCATAGGGCGTATCACTATCAATTCTACACAATGCATATGCATGCGATATACTCTTCACATATAGTATTTATTGAAAAAATGGATCGTGGTCGCACAAACATGACATTCAACATACTCACTACATGTGTGCGCATAATACATACACTCAAGCGTCCATATAATACCGATCGAATAATCACATTTTACATCCGGCTTTCCGGCTTTTCTATGTTCCATGCTTGTCCATATCGCATGGTCTGTCCCCAAGTCTTCCGATTTTTATTTCACAGTCAGACTTATATAGTACATAGAGCATTAGATCGCAATGGTCACAGACAGCACCTCACCTTCAGGATCGGTGTTCAAAGTGTAGTAAAAGACGTGTCTCTATCAGTTATGCATGAATTACAAAAAACATTGCAAAGATGAGTCGCTGTTTAACCCCTTAGGCATCATACAATCCAAAAGAAATATCCATTTAGCTTCCTTTTGTTGTAGGATTTTGTCCCAATCTCCCCTTCTATTTGATAGTTCCAGTTTGTAGATCACCATGCATTGCATTCCAGTGGCCACTGATTCATGGTGGTCCATAAAATGCATTGCTACCGGTGATGTATCATCTTTGCCTATTATGCTTGATATGTGTTGGCCTATTCTCTTCCTAAATTCCCTGATAGTTTTTCCTACATAGATCTTGCCACAAGGGCAAATTATTTGGTAGACCACAAAAGTTGTAGAGCAATTGACAAAGGGTTTAACTTTATATATATTTTTGCCTGAAGAATTTTTAAAAGAGTTAGTTTTCATAACGTATTTACATATTGAGCAATGTCCACATGGGTGCATCCCTCCAATATGTTTAGCAAAAGATAGTGTTGTTTGGCCCTTTATGCTTCCTCGAGTGTATTCACTGTGAACTAGTGTATCACCTATAGTAGGTGCACGTTTTGCTATCATATTGGGACGAGGACCCAATATTTGTTTCAGTTTGTTGTCTAACATTAGCAAATGCCAATGTTTACCCAAAATTTGTCTTAGGTAGTCCCAGTGAGTACCATATGTAGTCACTAGGCCTACCCTCTCTCTGTCCATTTTTCCTTTTCTTTCATCATCCGGTTCTAGACCCAGGATTTTTTCACGTGTTTGTTTCACTGCCCTTAATTTTGCTTGTCTAATTGTAGAATTAGGGTAGCCTCTTTTCCTGAATCTCTGACCTAGCTCCTTGCTTTCTTTATGGAATTCTTTAATTTGTGTACAGTTTCTCCGAATTCTGAGGAATTGACCAATGGGAATTCCTCTGATGAGTGCCCATGGATGATGGCTGGTGGCGTGGAGGAGGGTATTTCCAGCTGTTGGTTTTCTGAAGGTATTGGTCACAATTGTTCTTCCTTCTTTACGGATCATTAGATCCAAAAATTCAATCTGTTCCCTATCGACTTTAAAAGTGATAAAGATATTTCTAGTATTGTTATTTAGTTCACTCATAAATTTCTCAAATTCAGCTGTAGTACCTCTCCACACCACCAGGACATCATCAATAAATCTAACCCAGAGGGCTACGTGTTTCTCAAAGGCAGGGTGGTGGTAGACTTCTTGTCGTTCCCACCATCCCAAATGTAAGCAAGCATAGGAGGGTGCACATGAGGCTCCCATTGCTACACCTCGTTTTTGACGATAGTATTTACTATCAAAAACAAAGTAGTTGTTATTTAACACAAAATCCAAGAGTTCTATTAAAAATTCATTGTGTGGGCCCGCCAAAGGGTGTCTAATATCCAAAAACTGTGACACTGCATCAATTCCGATTGTATGAGGGATGGATGAGTAAAGAGATTCCACATCAATGCCTGCTAATAGACAGTCCTCTGGTATTTCCAGGTCCTTTAATTTCCGCAGAATGTCTGCCGAATCCTGTACATATGATGGTAATTCTTGATTAAGATGTTTAATTCTCTTGTCAATATATTTGCCAATTCTTTCTAGAGGTCCACCCATCCCTGATACAATCGGCCTACCAGGAGGTTTATTCAGATTTTTATGTACTTTGGGTGTGATATAAAAAGTGGGTGTGTTAAAGTTGATAACTTTAAGGAAAGAAAATTCCTTTTGGGTCAACAATCCAACCTCAAAGGCTTTTGTAAGACGGTAATTGATTTCCATGACAAGGTTTGGGAATGGGTTGTCTGGCCATTTTTCATAACAGTGGTTGTCATTTAATTGTTTATAGATTTCCTCAAGATATTCATTTTCTGGCCATAGAACCACATTTCCACCCTTGTCACTGGGTTTGATAATACAATTGGATAGTTCCTTTAATTCCTGTAGTGCCTTTCTCTCACTCTGCGATAGATTGTCTACTATTGGTTCTATTTTCTCCCAATTTATCGATCTAATATCTTCCGTAGTAGCCTCAAGGAACATTTGAAGATATTTATTATTTGAGAAATTAGGGAATCTCTGAGATTTATTTGCTAGACCTGAGGGTGGTGGTGGGTCTAACATGTCTGAATTTATCCATGTATTCCCCTCCAAAAAGTCAACCACTTGGGACTCCTCAATTTCAAGTATTTCCATTCCTCTAGGTGGTTCCTTGGTTTTTCCAAAGAACATGAGTTTGAAATTGACTCGTCGTAGAAACAGACATATATCTTTATATATCTCAAATGGGTTACCCTTGTTACATGGTGAAAAGCCTAAGCCTTTTCCTAACACAGATATTTGATCCTGATTTAATGTATGTTCCGTAAGGTTAATTACATTCATATCTGTGTTTTCTGTAGCCGCGTGGTTACTCTGTTCCCCTGTAAAGTAGAGTTCCCCATCTTGGATGTATTCTGTTCTTGAGCCGTGTGTCTGTCTGTTCTTTCTATTTCTCCTTCTCCTTCGTTTCTTTTTTCTACCATTATTCCCTTGAGAGTGGTTTTGTCTGTTTTCTTTAAAAAGGTCACGTTTTTTCCCCCCTCTTTACTATGGTTCCTGGGGTCTTGTTTTTGAAATCTATTGCGTGATCTACTTCTTCCTCTTTTTCTTTCTAAATCTAGAATATTCCCTGTTTCAAAGTCAGCAGTGTCACGTTGAAACTTCTTTTGTTTACCAATCTTTTGTTCTTTTTGGAAGTCCTCGACTTCCTTCTTTAGCCTCTCATTGAATTTTTTGAAATCTTCAAGATCCTGATATTCATTAAGTAATTCTACACTCTCTTTTAGTTGTATTTCTATATCATTTAGTTGTATTTTTTCCTCTTCTACAATCAGACCGATCATATGTAAACCATGTTTTACTGATTCCTCTGTCCATTTTTTTAGAAATCTCTCATTATGTAAATGGTCCGCAGGCATGATACGTTCCCTTAGACCTCGTGGTATCATATTACTTTCTATGTAAGCCTCTAATGAAATGATATTCCATTTTCTCTTTAAATGTTTGATAGTTAGATTACTATGCTTCCTAAAAAGCTGTCTAAATTCATTCTGACGTTTTGGAATTATCTGTTCATCTTTATTGAATACTGCTCTAATCTCTTTTTCTATTCCACTATCAATACAAAAAGCCATTGTCAGTGAGGTCAAATCATGTATCTATATGAACACTACAAACAAACACAACATATACACTCCCACCATGCACTCACAGCCCACACCAACACAAATGTAATTGTCTGATGGGTGAATGAGTATTCATATAAAATCAGACAAAAATGTCCATATATGTCACTATGCCGTCGCAATGAGTGAAATTCTGTGGACAAATAATTGTCATATAAATATATCCATAATGAGTGTATTCAATACCGTGAATAAATGCCTTAAATGAAATATCCAAGGATCACCTTAGTATATTGGGGCGGGACTCAACCATAAATAGGTTATACAAAACCAAGAGAACTATAAACAAAGGAGAGAAGGATATGGGAATCCCACCTATTTATCAAATATGTAGTACTCACTACTACAGTGTCTCAAATATATATTCTTGTTGAATGCCTCCTTATCAGTTACTATCTGATGGAAATTGAACAACTGTTTACGCCAGATGCGGCGACCCATCTGAAGAGCAGAGACATATATATATATACCACTTTTTTTTTTTTTTTTTTTTTCTCCAGCCTAGTAGAATTGTCTGCGGTCCCTGGGACTATATCTCTCTCATCTGATTTATCACTTGCCATTTATCTCCAATTGAGCAGTATTACTATACCACTATATAGTGGATCCCTCTCATGTCCCCATTTTTGAGCTTTTTCTTTTTTGCAACTTTTCCCACTTAGACGGTGGTACTTTCACCTGTAGTTACAGGGAACCACCGCATGGTGTGGAAATCTTTAGGATTATTGATAGCAGTGAGGGTTTTATATGTGCTTGGGGTGGGGGGTCTCTTTGTGTTGTGTGGAGGGTGAATGGGTGAGTTATGGACTTAGATCTCCTTATTGGATGATCAAGCTCCAGTTTTCAATTTGTCACTGATTTTTGCCGTCTCGCTTTTGTGAGTGTATTCTCAGGTCACTTCTAGGGTACTATACCATTATTGGTTACCTGTGTGTTTTTAATGCCTTTTATGCTCTATTTTCTGATATTTAATAAAACGTAGTAATAACTCTTAAGGGTGTGCAGCAGTCATTTTTCTTTTTTGTTTTTTTTCTCTCTTGGTACATTATATTTTTGATTGCACCCCCCGAAAATATCGGTGAGTACTACATATTTGATAAATAGGTGGGATTCCCATATCCTTCTCTCCTTTGTTTATAGTTCTCTTGGTTTTGTATAACCTATTTATGGTTGAGTCCCGCCCCAATATACTAAGGTGATCCTTGGATATTTCATTTAAGGCATTTATTCACGGTATTGAATACACTCATTATGGATATATTTATATGACAATTATTTGTCCACAGAATTTCACTCATTGCGACGGCATAGTGACATATATGGACATTTTTGTCTGATTTTATATGAATACTCATTCACCCATCAGACAATTACATTTGTGTTGGTGTGGGCTGTGAGTGCATGGTGGGAGTGTATATGTTGTGTTTGTTTGTAGTGTTCATATAGATACATGATTTGACCTCACTGACAATGGCTTTTTGTATTGATAGTGGAATAGAAAAAGAGATTAGAGCAGTATTCAATAAAGATGAACAGATAATTCCAAAACGTCAGAATGAATTTAGACAGCTTTTTAGGAAGCATAGTAATCTAACTATCAAACATTTAAAGAGAAAATGGAATATCATTTCATTAGAGGCTTACATAGAAAGTAATATGATACCACGAGGTCTAAGGGAACGTATCATGCCTGCGGACCATTTACATAATGAGAGATTTCTAAAAAAATGGACAGAGGAATCAGTAAAACATGGTTTACATATGATCGGTCTGATTGTAGAAGAGGAAAAAATACAACTAAATGATATAGAAATACAACTAAAAGAGAGTGTAGAATTACTTAATGAATATCAGGATCTTGAAGATTTCAAAAAATTCAATGAGAGGCTAAAGAAGGAAGTCGAGGACTTCCAAAAAGAACAAAAGATTGGTAAACAAAAGAAGTTTCAACGTGACACTGCTGACTTTGAAACAGGGAATATTCTAGATTTAGAAAGAAAAAGAGGAAGAAGTAGATCACGCAATAGATTTCAAAAACAAGACCCCAGGAACCATAGTAAAGAGGGGGGAAAAAACGTGACCTTTTTAAAGAAAACAGACAAAACCACTCTCAAGGGAATAATGGTAGAAAAAAGAAACGAAGGAGAAGGAGAAATAGAAAGAACAGACAGACACACGGCTCAAGAACAGAATACATCCAAGATGGGGAACTCTACTTTACAGGGGAACAGAGTAACCACGCGGCTACAGAAAACACAGATATGAATGTAATTAACCTTACGGAACATACATTAAATCAGGATCAAATATCTGTGTTAGGAAAAGGCTTAGGCTTTTCACCATGTAACAAGGGTAACCCATTTGAGATATATAAAGATATATGTCTGTTTCTACGACGAGTCAATTTCAAACTCATGTTCTTTGGAAAAACCAAGGAACCACCTAGAGGAATGGAAATACTTGAAATTGAGGAGTCCCAAGTGGTTGACTTTTTGGAGGGGAATACATGGATAAATTCAGACATGTTAGACCCACCACCACCCTCAGGTCTAGCAAATAAATCTCAGAGATTCCCTAATTTCTCAAATAATAAATATCTTCAAATGTTCCTTGAGGCTACTACGGAAGATATTAGATCGATAAATTGGGAGAAAATAGAACCAATAGTAGACAATCTATCGCAGAGTGAGAGAAAGGCACTACAGGAATTAAAGGAACTATCCAATTGTATTATCAAACCCAGTGACAAGGGTGGAAATGTGGTTCTATGGCCAGAAAATGAATATCTTGAGGAAATCTATAAACAATTAAATGACAACCACTGTTATGAAAAATGGCCAGACAACCCATTCCCAAACCTTGTCATGGAAATCAATTACCGTCTTACAAAAGCCTTTGAGGTTGGATTGTTGACCCAAAAGGAATTTTCTTTCCTTAAAGTTATCAACTTTAACACACCCACTTTTTATATCACACCCAAAGTACATAAAAATCTGAATAAACCTCCTGGTAGGCCGATTGTATCAGGGATGGGTGGACCTCTAGAAAGAATTGGCAAATATATTGACAAGAGAATTAAACATCTTAATCAAGAATTACCATCATATGTACAGGATTCGGCAGACATTCTGCGGAAATTAAAGGACCTGGAAATACCAGAGGACTGTCTATTAGCAGGCATTGATGTGGAATCTCTTTACTCATCCATCCCTCATACAATCGGAATTGATGCAGTGTCACAGTTTTTGGATATTAGACACCCTTTGGCGGGCCCACACAATGAATTTTTAATAGAACTCTTGGATTTTGTGTTAAATAACAACTACTTTGTTTTTGATAGTAAATACTATCGTCAAAAACGAGGTGTAGCAATGGGAGCCTCATGTGCACCCTCCTATGCTTGCTTACATTTGGGATGGTGGGAACGACAAGAAGTCTACCACCACCCTGCCTTTGAGAAACACGTAGCCCTCTGGGTTAGATTTATTGATGATGTCCTGGTGGTGTGGAGAGGTACTACAGCTGAATTTGAGAAATTTATGAGTGAACTAAATAACAATACTAGAAATATCTTTATCACTTTTAAAGTCGATAGGGAACAGATTGAATTTTTGGATCTAATGATCCGTAAAGAAGGAAGAACAATTGTGACCAATACCTTCAGAAAACCAACAGCTGGAAATACCCTCCTCCACGCCACCAGCCATCATCCATGGGCACTCATCAGAGGAATTCCCATTGGTCAATTCCTCAGAATTCGGAGAAACTGTACACAAATTAAAGAATTCCATAAAGAAAGCAAGGAGCTAGGTCAGAGATTCAGGAAAAGAGGCTACCCTAATTCTACAATTAGACAAGCAAAATTAAGGGCAGTGAAACAAACACGTGAAAAAATCCTGGGTCTAGAACCGGATGATGAAAGAAAAGGAAAAATGGACAGAGAGAGGGTAGGCCTAGTGACTACATATGGTACTCACTGGGACTACCTAAGACAAATTTTGGGTAAACATTGGCATTTGCTAATGTTAGACAACAAACTGAAACAAATATTGGGTCCTCGTCCCAATATGATAGCAAAACGTGCACCTACTATAGGTGATACACTAGTTCACAGTGAATACACTCGAGGAAGCATAAAGGGCCAAACAACACTATCTTTTGCTAAACATATTGGAGGGATGCACCCATGTGGACATTGCTCAATATGTAAATACGTTATGAAAACTAACTCTTTTAAAAATTCTTCAGGCAAAAATATATATAAAGTTAAACCCTTTGTCAATTGCTCTACAACTTTTGTGGTCTACCAAATAATTTGCCCTTGTGGCAAGATCTATGTAGGAAAAACTATCAGGGAATTTAGGAAGAGAATAGGCCAACACATATCAAGCATAATAGGCAAAGATGATACATCACCGGTAGCAATGCATTTTATGGACCACCATGAATCAGTGGCCACTGGAATGCAATGCATGGTGATCTACAAACTGGAACTATCAAATAGAAGGGGAGATTGGGACAAAATCCTACAACAAAAGGAAGCTAAATGGATATTTCTTTTGGATTGTATGATGCCTAAGGGGTTAAACAGCGACTCATCTTTGCAATGTTTTTTGTAATTCATGCATAACTGATAGAGACACGTCTTTTACTACACTTTGAACACCGATCCTGAAGGTGAGGTGCTGTCTGTGACCATTGCGATCTAATGCTCTATGTACTATATAAGTCTGACTGTGAAATAAAAATCGGAAGACTTGGGGACAGACCATGCGATATGGACAAGCATGGAACATAGAAAAGCCGGAAAGCCGGATGTAAAATGTGATTATTCGATCGGTATTATATGGACGCTTGAGTGTATGTATTATGCGCACACATGTAGTGAGTATGTTGAATGTCATGTTTGTGCGACCACGATCCATTTTTTCAATAAATACTATATGTGAAGAGTATATCGCATGCATATGCATTGTGTAGAATTGATAGTGATACGCCCTATGCTTTTGTAGGGAATATTGATCTACTATGGGATATGATATGCATAGCTATAGAAACTGACCGGGTGTTCCAGTCGCACTGGGTATGTATATACCCCTCACCTCTCTATCTGTGCTCCATCCATATCCCTTTTCTGGTTCCATAGAGATTCCAAGCAGTGTATTGCCTGGTGGTTAAATGCACTTGCCAGAGAATATGGAAAAGAATTTCCTCTGCGATTTGGATATATTTGTGAAATAGGAATCGGATGGTATGTGGATGGATCTTTTTGGATACGATATGTTTCAAATTTTTAAAAATATTATTTGGACATGTACTATATGGATGCATGGATGCAGTGTGTATGAATGCGTTTTTCCTATTGGGAATAAATTGTATGTGACAGCGCACACCAACATAGGTTTTTTGGCTATGGGTTTCTTTTTAATTGTATATTTAAAATTGATATGTAGAGCACCAGGTAAACCTAATGGTTAAATGAGATAATGGGTTGATTACACCTGATTGACATCTAGGTTAATTATGGATAGCTCTGAATTTCCTTTTTATAGGAGGTAAAGATCAATAGCCCCCCAGTTCTGACGAAGTTCCTAGTTCTAAAGGAACGAAACATGTAAACTCTTGGGGTACAGGGACCCCCCGATGCACATTTTGAACCTCAGTGCTTTTTTTTCTTTTGGAGCTCGGTAACATGGTTACCTTGAGCCACTAAGCAGCTTAAGGAAAAGTATCACATGGAGACATGAACAGTGCAATCTGAACATTACTTGCACGCTCAAATTGGAGAGACTGACCCCATGGAGACCTAATACATCCTTTATTCTCAACTTTGGAGATTGGTATTTGCCTAACATCATTGAAGACACTGTATAATTGCAGTTCTATACTGGACATTACTATATCATTCACCTATCATTACTGCACTGATGAGGAGTGCTTCAGGCTCTGTGTGCTACACATGGATGGATGGCTCAGCTGCAAATCTCTCTGGCAGCACGTGAGTACAGATTTGATGTGGTAGCTACAACTCTGAGCTACACATAACAGCCCAACAGTGAGTACAACTTCAGCCGTTTATTTTCTGTGGAATGCTGATCAATTATCTGCTCACCAACAGTGTATATATCAACACATCCAATATTCATGTAAGCCTAATTGCCACTAGCAGTTCAACAAGATTTCAATATCTGATGGACATATCTACTTGATATATTAGAATGGACACTACCCATAAGTAATGGGAACCCGTCAATTAATTGTGGCTACATTGTTGCATAGTCCTCTCAAGTGCAGCATAGGTGAACTCTGATACTTAATGATCACTACTACAGTGTCTCAAATATATATTCTTGTTGAATGCCTCCTTATCAGTTACTATCTGATGGAAATTGAACAACTGTTTACGCCAGATGCGGCGACCCATCTGAAGAGCAGAGACATATATATATATACCACTTTTTTTTTTTTTTTTTTTTTTTTTTTCTCCAGCCTAGTAGAATTGTCTGCGGTCCCTGGGACTATATCTCTCTCATCTGATTTATCACTTGCCATTTATCTCCAATTGAGCAGTATTACTATACCACTATATAGTGGATCCCTCTCATGTCCCCATTTTTGAGCTTTTTCTTTTTTGCAACTTTTCCCACTTAGACGGTGGTACTTTCACCTGTAGTTACAGGGAACCACCGCATGGTGTGGAAATCTTTAGGATTATTGATAGCAGTGAGGGTTTTATATGTGCTTGGGGTGGGGGGTCTCTTTGTGTTGTGTGGAGGGTGAATGGGTGAGTTATGGACTTAGATCTCCTTATTGGATGATCAAGCTCCAGTTTTCAATTTGTCACTGATTTTTGCCGTCTCGCTTTTGTGAGTGTATTCTCAGGTCACTTCTAGGGTACTATACCATTATTGGTTACCTGTGTGTTTTTAATGCCTTTTATGCTCTATTTTCTGATATTTAATAAAACGTAGTAATAACTCTTAAGGGTGTGCAGCAGTCATTTTTCTTTTTTGTTTTTTTTCTCTCTTGGTTGAAGCTCATCAAGAGAATGCCAAGAGTGTGCCAAGCAGTAATCAAAGCAAAAGGTGGCTACTTTGAAGAACCTAGAATATGAAATATATTTTCAGTTGTTTCACACTTTTTTGTTATGTATAATTCCACATGTGTAATTCATAGTTTTGATGCCTTCAGTGTGAATCTACAATTTTCATAGTCATGAAAATAAAGAAAACTCTTTGAATAAGAAGGTGTGTCCAAACTTTTGGTCTGTACTGTATATATAAAAAAAAGGGGGTAGCCATCTGGGGCCCTGGGTACCTCTGGGCCCTTTAATAAAAAGAAAAAAGAAACCTCTGGGCCCTTTAATAAAAATAAATAAAAAATAAATAAACATTTATAAAAAATACATTAAAAAAAAAGAGGTTGCCATCTGGGGCCTTGGAGACCTCTGGGCCCTTTAATAATAAATAATATATATATATATATATATATATATATATATATATATATATATATATATATATATATATAAATATATATAAAAAAAACATTTTTTTAATAAAAAAAAAAGAAAAAGGCGGGTTGCCGTCCGGGGCCCGGGGGACCTTCGGACCCCTAAAAAAAAAAAGGTGGTTGCCATCCAGGAGCCCTGGAGACCTCTGGGCCCTTTAATAATAATAATAGTAATAATAATAATAATAATAAAATATATATATATATATATAAAAAATATATATATATATATATATATATATATATAAAAAACGTTTTTTTTTATAAAAAATAAATAAAAAAAATGGGGGTTGCCGTCCGGGGCCCGGGGGGCCTCTGGGCCCCTGTGGACCTCAGGATCCCTAAAAAAAAAAATTTTTTTTTTTTAAAGGGGGCCCATGCAACAAGCCCTTAAATATAGTTCCGGACTGGTGTGAATCACTTAAAAACGCCCACTTGAGCTAACAACCCCCAACGTTACACTCCCAAACTGCAATTGTCATTTTCACAGTAAACAATGCATTCTTATAGCATTTTTAGCTGTGTAAATGAGAATGCTCCCAAAAATGTGTCCAAATTGTTGGATGTGTCCGCCATAATGTCGCAGTCACAATTTTTTTTTTTTTTTTTTTTTTTTTTTTTTATAAAAAATGCAATAAAACTATCTCCTATTTTGTAAACGCTATAAATTGTGTGCAAACCAATCAATAAACGCTTATTGCGGTTTTTTTTAACCAAAAACAGGTAGAAGAATACGTATCGGCTTAAACTGAGGAAAAAAAAAATGTTTTTGATCTTTTTGGGGGATATTTATTATAGCGAAATTGTTGCTCTATTTTTGTTTATAGCGCAAAAAAAAAAAACGCAGAGGTGATTAAATACCACCAAAAGAAAGCTCTATTTTTGGGAAAAAAATTACGCCCATTTTGTTTGGGAGCCACATCGCACGACCGCGCAATTGTCAGTTAAAGCGACGCAGTGCCAAATCGCAAAAACTGGCCAGGTCCTTTACCTGCATAAAGGTCCGGGTCTTAAGTGGTTAAAACTGCTTTTCATTAATGACTTATCCGATCTGTGGACAAACCAAAATGCCTTCTTTATACTTGGCATCAGTTATTCTTGGAAATATAGGGCCAAATCCACAAAGATCGTGCCTAACTTAATTTTTTCCATTTAAGTTACACAGCCTTAACATTTCTACCTAAGTGCCCGATCCACAAAGCACTTACCTAGAAATTTTGGGCTGTGTAACTTAAATTCCGCCATCGCAAGGCGTTCCTTTTCAAATGGGGGCGATTCCCATTTAAATTAGGCGCGCTCCCGCGCCGGCCGTACTGCGCATGCTCGTGACGTCATTTTCCCGACGTGCATAGCACGAAATTACGTTACGCCGAGCTTTGTGGATTGCGACGGGTCAATAAAGTTGCGTCGGGAAAAAAAAAAAGATACGGCGGGAAAAAAAAATTCAAAATTTAAAAAAAATCGCGTCGCTGGACAGAAAGGTCTGCTTTTACATGGTGTACTAACTTTACACCATGTAAAAGCAGCCCTAATTTTGCGTATGCAAACTAAAACTTACGGAGAAAAAACCAAGCTGAAAAGCTTCGTGGATCTCCGTAAGTGCTAATTTGCATACCCGAGGCGGCATTTCGACACAAAATGCCCCCAGCGGCGGATGCGGTACTGCATCCTAAGATCCGGCAGTGTAAGTCCCTTACACATGCCGGATCTTCTGCCTAACTATGGAAAACTGATTCTGTGGATCAGTTCCATAGTTAGGAACAGGGATACGACGGCGTTACAGCAATTACGCCGGCGTATCCCTTTTGTGGATTTGGCCCATATGTCTCAATTAACCTTTGTCTATGTTACATGAAGTAGAAGTAAAATAAAGTGGTTTAATGACCAAGTTTTTCTGTTCTGGAACCAAATTCTTTTGGAATGGCCATTTCTTTTTAATGCTATTCTTTTGCACAGCTGTCTTATTTGCTTATGTTACAGCCATATCCAAACTGAATTTCAAGCAGCAGAGCCCCTACTTTCAGATCTCCAATGACATTCCAGTTGTACTTGATGTATTGGATGTGCTTCAACAACAGTTTTTGGATGTTTCATTTATGTGTGCAGCATAGCCAACATATATTGAATGGTGTATATTACCACTTGGTAATAAGACAGCCCTGATGTTTAACACTGGTGAATCAATACCACCATGAATAATACCATTCTAGTGGGTCATGCTCACATCCAAAAGCTGTGAACCAGTCTCAGCAGGTGCTCAAAATTTTTGGGAGACGCAAACAAACTAAAAAATTCAGAAAAATACTGAAAAACCCAAATGCAGCCACTGTGCCATCAATTGCAGCCACTGTGTCCATCAATTGCAGCCACTGTGCCCATCAATTGAAGCCACTGTGCCCATATATTGCAGCCACTGTGCTCCATCAAATGCAGCCAATGTGCCCGTCAAATGCAGCCACTGTGCCTGTCAAATGCAGCCACTGTGCCCATCAAATGCACCCCTATCATGTTCTCAGCGTCATATCCAGAGGTTGTCTTTGGGAAATAGATGTATGAGTGCTGCCAGCATTGCTGAAGAGGTTGAAGGGCTGGGAGTCAGTCTGTCAGTGCTCAGACCATACACTGCACACTGCATCAAATTTGGTGTGAGAAGTTTGTTCTGTCAGCTCCTATGCAATCCTGACTGATTAATTGGCAATAATACCCCCACCCAACTCAGTATAAATTTAGGCCTGCTCTAGGGGATGCCCAGGCAGGGGTTTGCACAGGCAGGGTTTGAGGGTTTCACTTCAGCGAATGCACAAAGTGAATATCCACAACAGACTTCTGCAGAACACTAAAGTTTGATTTTCCATCAAACTTTCATCTCTCATCCAGGCTTCCTTTCAATCTCACCACTCTGTATCATAAACTCCCTACTTTTCCTACTCACAGTTGCATCCTTTCTCCTTAAATTCTCTTTCCATCACCCATCTTCACCACCCCACAGCTTGTATATATCCCCCTCACTCCTGTCCTCACAGGTTTATGTGTAAAAATTAAGTTTAATATAGGTGGGAATGTTACCTGGCTGGTGATCTGGCACACTCTACGATGTGATTCTTTGTTCCATATAAGAATTTTTTTTACGATTTAAAGCCGGCGGAAATCGTGGGTTACCAAATAAAGGTGTCATAGGTCCTACTTGTGAGGAAAGTTCGAATTGTAAGGCTGTTTTAGTCCAGGTTTTCAATAGATGAGATGTAAGAGAGGGCATAGTGTGAAATGAGTCTCGATAGATATCACTATTCTCAAGATCTAATCAGGGAAGAGCAGTGAGATCATGTTGATTTAACCATTTTTCTATTGATACCCATTGTTTAATATTGGGAGAGTGAAACCAGTTCACTATTCTTGTTAATACTGCCGCTACATGATAATGGTAAAGATCAGGAGCACCTGCTCCTCCTTTGTCTTTAGGCAATGATAGTAATTTCTTATGTAATCTAGGTTTTCTTTGTAAAGGCCGACTGTAAAGTAGAGAAATAAGATCTAGGGATAGAAACTGGGATGGTTTGAAATAAATACAAAAACCGCGGTATTATATACATTTTTAAGATATTTATCCTCCCAAACCACGAATATTTGTTATGTGCATATTTTTTAAGATCCTGTAGGGTTTGTTGCATAAAAGGAATGTAGTTTGTTGGATATAAATGGTTTGGATCAGAAGGAATGAAAATACCTAGGTATTTTAATACTGAGGGGCAAATTTTTAATGAAAAATTATTTTTCAGTGCCATCACTTGTTGTGAACTAAGTGTCACATTGAGAATTTCTGATTTTGATATATTTACTTTAAAGTTACTAAGGGTACCGAAACGTTTAAATTCAGATAAAATAGAGGGTATTGAAACAAGTGGGTTAGTAACATAAAGCAATAGATTGTCGGCGAACAAGGCTAATTTTATTTCCGATTGATTTATCTGTATGCCAGTAATGGAAATATTATGTCTAATTGCTATTGCTAAGTGCTCCATTACCAGGACATACAGTAGATGTGAAAGTGGGCATCCTTGTCGAGTACCATTTTGTATAGTAAAACTTGTTGTTAACGATCCATTAATCCTTATCTTAGCCTCAGGTTTAGTGTATAGTGCCAAAATCTTATGAAGTAAATTTGGACCCAAGCCTATTTGCATCAATGATTGTTTTAGAAAAGGCCATCCAATCCGATCAAAGGCCTTCTCTGCATCAACTGAAAGGAGGCATATTGGTATTTTGGCTGTTTTGGCATAGTTCATTAGTAAGAAAGTTTTTATAGTATTATCACAGGTTTCTCTACCTTGTACAAAACCCGTCTGGTCTGAATGTATCAGATGTGGAAGAAGGGGTTGGAGACATAGCGCAATTAGTTTAGCATAGATTTTTAAGTCTATCCCAATTAGCGAAATGGGACGATAACTAGAGCATAGTGTTAAGTCCTTTTGCGGTTTTGGAATCAGAGTGATATGGGCTTCTAATGTTTGAGTTGGGAATTGGTTCCTGGAGGAAATAGAATTATATACTTGAAGCAAAAATGGAGCTAGATATTCCTTATAAGTTTTATAAAAATTTGGAGTGAATCCATCTGGGCCTGGACTCTTTCCTGATCACATCCAGTAATTCATCAAGTTGGAAAGGACAATCTAAAGATTCTCTTGTATCGGCATCTAATAATGGGATAGAAGTTTCCTGTACATATTCTTCAATTTGTTGGTTGGCTCCAACAACACCTTCCGAAGATGGTGATGGGGCCAAATTATAAAGGCCAGAAAAATAATCTCTAAAAGTTTGTTGAAGAGATTGTGGGTCTGATGTAATTTCTCCAGATTACTTTTTTATACTAGGTATAAAGGTCTGGGGAGAACGGGGATGTATTGTTCATGCTAAAAGTCTCCCACATTTATCCCCCGATCTATATCTTTCCAAGACTCTTCTCTGTTGGTATGAGTTATAGGATGTTTCAAAAAGCTGCAAAAGAGATGTCCTTGTAGACGAAATATCAGCTAATATTTCTGCACTATGACTGGTTTTATGTAAAGTTTCTAAAGATTGAAGCTCAGATAAAGTATTTTGAATACTTATGGATATTTATTTTTTAAGGCATGAGCCATGTTGAATAAACAGACCCCGTAATACTGCCTTTAAAGCTTCCCATTTTAAGGGGAGTGCTGTTTCATCTTGGGCATGGTCATTTGAAGCTCATTGTATTCGTTTATTTTCTCCAGTTTCATTGAGAATTGCTGTGATCTATCGGCCTCCTGGACCAGTATCAAGCTTCCTTGATGACTTCTCTGCCTGGCTACCCTACTTACTTTCTCTCTTCTGAAATTCCAACAATCATTCTTGTTGACTTCAACATCTCTGTTAATCGTAACACTCCCGCTACTTCTAAAATGCTATTCCTAACCTCCTCTTTTGACCTAAAACAATGGACACATGCTTCTACTCACTCTGTTGGCAACTGCCTTGACCTCATATTCTCCTACCTATGCACTCCACACAACCTCTACAATATTCCTTTTCCTCTTTCTGCTCACCACCTTATTAGTTTCACTCTCTCCCTGTTTGCCTCCTCCTTGCCTTCCAACTACAAAACTATTACCCGTAGAAACCTTTGCCATCTTAACCCTTCTCTTATTTTTTCTGCTACAGATTATCTCTACGACAAAATCTCATCCTTGTCCTGCCCCAACCTGGCCACTTCTGTCTACAACAGTTCACTGTCATCCACCCTGGATACCTTCGCCCCCTCACTACACACAGAATCAGGCCCGGACCGCTACAACCCTGGTAGACAGACAATACCAGAAGCCTCAAAAAACCTAGCCTCTCTCTTGAGCGTCTGTGGCGTAAGACTAAGTCACAGCAAGATTTCAGCCAATATAAATCTGCCCTCCAAAAATACCATTCCTGCCTCCACACTGCCAAACAGACCTACTTTATTACTCTCATTAACACCCTCTCACGCAGTCCCCGTCAACTCTTTTCTACCTTTACCACTCTACTTCGTCCTCCATTACTTCCACCCACTAACTTACTCACTGCCCAGGAGATTGCTAATCACTTCAAAAATAGGATTGAGACAATTCGTCTCGAGATCTCCGCTCTACAGATATCTCCCTCACTTTTCACTCCTTGTCCTCCTGCACTATCAATACTTCCCTCTTTTAACCCAGCTACTATAGCGGAAGTCGCTAAACTTTTTTCTAACGCCCACCTAACCTCCTGGACCCTGTTCCTTCTCAAATACTACGATCACCATCTGACTCTATCCTACACTCTTTAACTCATATCTTCAACCTCTCACTCTCTACTGGTATCTTCCCCAACCCTCTAAACAATGCGCTAGTCACTCCCATACCAAAAAAGGCCTCACTAGACCCCACCAATCTTAACAACCTAAGACCCATCTCTTTACTTCTTTTTGCCTCCAAACTCCTTGAACGTTTAGGCCCGGATTCTCGTAGCACTTACACTGGCGTATCTCGAGATACGCCGTGTAAGTGTCAATGTGCGCCGTCGTATCTGTGCGCCGTGCCCAAAGATTTAGATATGCCTGAAAATAGGCTTCCTACAACCGACGTAAGTTTCCTACGCCGTCGTATCCTGGGTGCATATTTACGCTGGCCGCAAGGGGCGCTCCCATTGATTTATGATTCGAATATGCAAATGAGTGAGATACGCCGATTCACGAACGTACTTGCGCCCTGCGCATTAATATACACGGTTTACGTAAGTCGTACGTCCGGCGTAAAGTTAAGCCTCATAAAGCAGGTGTAAGTCATGTTAAGGTATGGACCAGGGAACAGCCGTCGTATGTTACGTCGTTTACGTAGTAGTACGTGAATAGGGCTGGGCGTAGGTTACGTTCACGTCGTAGGCAGTAATTCAACGTATCTTAGGGAGTATTTCCAACGTGATTCTGAGCATGCGCACTGGGATGCGTCCAAGGGACGGCGCATGCGCCGTTCGTTCAGCCCATCATTTGCATGGGGTCACGGTTCATTTGAATGGATCGTGCCCACCTTCCACCTCCCCTGAATTAGGCGGGCTTACGCCGACGATTTTACGTTACGCCGGGGCAACGTTGGGAGCATATGCATTGTAAATTGGGTGCTTACCTCTCTGCTTTATGTTGGCGTAGCGCATATGAGATGCGCTATGCCCGCCTAAAAATGCGCTGATCTACCTGAATCCGGCCCATATTCTACAACCGACTGAGCAACCACCTCCTTGAGAATAACCTTCTTGATCCCCTTCAGTCTGGATTTTGCCCAGAGCACTCCACAGAAACTGCCCTCCTAAAATTCACAACCGACTTGCTAACAGCGAAAACAAAACAGTCATTATTCCATACTCCTGGACCTTTCCGCTGCCTTTTATACAGTTGACCACCCCCTCCTCCTCAAAAAACTCAATTTGCTTGGTCTCCATGGCTGCACTCTCCATTGTTTAGAATCTTACCTATCTCACTGCACCTTCAGTGTTACTTACAACTCCACTTCCTCCTTTCTAACTCCTCTTACCGTAGGGGTCCCCCAAGGTTCTGTCCTTGGACCTCTGCTATTCTTGATCTACACATCCCCCTGGGTCAGGTGATAGCCTCCCATGGCTTCCACTACCATTTCTATGCTGACCTAAATCTATCTCTCTGCCCCTCAGCTCACCCCATCAATTTCCTCACGCATCACTGATTTACTAACAGACATATCAGCCTGAATGTCTAACCACTTCCTCAAACTGAATCTAAAACTGGGCTCTTAATATTTCCTCCCCCACGTGCCCCTTCCCCTGATTTCTCTATCAAGATCAATGGCACATCTTTCACTCTGTCCCACATGCCAGGGTGCTAGGGGTAACCTTAGACTCTGAACTGTCCTTTCAGGCCCACATCCAATCCCTGTCTAAATCATGCCGCCTTGGCCTCTGCAACATTTCCAGAATACACCCCTTTTTAACTAATGACTAATTCACTCCCTGGTCATCTACTACAACTCCCTCCTCATTGGATTACCTTTCGATAGACTATCCCCCCTTCAATCCATCATGAATGCTGCTGCAAGACTCATCCACCTTACCAACCATTCAGTGTCATCCACCCCTCTCTGCCAATCCCTCCACTGGCTCCCACAAACCCAACAAATAAAATTCAAAGTACTAACAATAATTTACAAAGCCATCCACAACTCAGCCCTCAGCTACATCACTAACCTAGTCCCAAAATACCAACCAAGTCGCTCTCTTCGGTCCTCCCAAGACCTCCCTCTCTCTAGGTCCCTTGTCACCTCCTCCCATGCTCACCTCCAGGATTTCTCCAGAGCTTCTCCCATCCTTTGGAACTCCCTACCCCAATCTGTCTGACTGTCCCCTAATCTATCCATATTTAGATGATCCCTGAAAACTCTTCTCTTTAAAGAAGCCTATCCTGCTTCTAACTAATACTATTTTACCTCCTCCATCAGCTCATTCCCCACAGCTATTACCTTTTGTATCAATTGTAAGCTCTAATGAGCAGGGCCCTCTGATTCCTCCTATACAAAAATTGTAATGTAACTGTAATGTCTGCCTTTATTTTGTTAAGCGCTGCGCAAACTGTTGGCGCTATATAAAACCTGTATAATAATAATAATAATAATAATATTAAGGGTTATGGAGGAGCTCAGCTATGAGGAAAGATTAGAGGAACTGAATGTATTCACTCTTGAGAAGAGGAGATTAAGGGGGTATATGATCAACATGTACAAATATACAAGGGGTCCAAATAGTAAACTTGGTGTTGAGTTATTCACTTTACAGTCACCACAAAGAACAAGGGGGCACTCTTTACGTCTATGGGAAAAGAGATTTCATCTCCAAATACGAAAAGGATTCTTCACAGTAAGAGCTGTGAAAATGTCGAATAGACTCCCTGCAGAGGTGGTTTTGGCCAGCTCAGTAGATTGCTTTAAGAAAGGCTTGGATTCTTTCCTAAATGTACATAATATACAGTAACTGGGTACTAACATTTATAGGTAAAGTTGATCCAGGGAAAATCCGATTGCCTCTCGGGGGATCAGGAAGGATTTTTTTCCCTGCTGTAGAAAATTGGATCATGCTATGCTGGGTTTTTCGCCTTCCTCTGGAACAGCTGTGGGTATATAATTGGTTATATGGGATTATATGATAATATATATATATATATATATATATACATTTTTTGTTATGGTTGAACTGGATGGACTTGTGTCTTTTTTAAAACTAACTAACTATGTAACTATGTAACTATCAAAAAGGAGATCTATGATTAAATGACTGAATCATAACAACACAGCAAGAGCCCATAGTAGCTACAATATAAACATAAGCAATTAATATAAATTATTCAAAATATACATTTTATTACCTAA
Organism: Rana temporaria; assembly: GCF_905171775.1. NCBI lineage: Eukaryota > Metazoa > Chordata > Amphibia > Anura > Ranidae > Rana > Rana temporaria. The sequence continues at coordinate 134,227,595 of NC_053494.1, forward strand.
ATAGTTTGGTTATTTAAAAGAAAAAAATGTATGTAAATTAAAAACTTGAGTGGGGTAAGTTAGACCCTGTGAGAATTCCACTGTTGTCTATGACACCACTGGGGAATTCACCAACACTGTTCGGCTACACTCGGCTCCGGTGCCCTCACACATCAGGCCAAACGCGGTACTACACACTCGCAAACTGAGTTAGTATTTTTTTAAATACAGTGCTTGTATTGCAAAACACTCATTAACCGCGTTACTCGCAATCCGAGGTTCCACTGTATACGCCTTGATGACCATTGTCCCTGACTCAGAAAGTACCAGAACAGAAATCCAATATTTTAGATAAAACCATTTTGGTGACTACTGTCCAAAAGGATATCCCTTCATTTTGCGGAGATCTCTTTCTGATTCATGTGTATCTAGAAGTAAAGGGTAATCTTCCAGCTGGGCACAGACAGAAAAAATATGAATGCCTTTACAATTTCCCACTCAACTAAAAAAAAATTGCCTTACATAGTCTTTAAATTGCAACAGGTAGTTCCATGTCAGCATCATCATTGTGATGTCAGACCTTTATAAATGTTAATGTATTTCAAATGTAATGTTAACAAATGATTTCGAATTAGGAAGGACTAAAGGTTAAGGTATATTGTTGTGACCTTATGGGCCCTCATGTACCCCTGTCATTTCACAATAGCTTGTGAGCAAATCTCATGCAAACACTTATATTCCCCAAACATAAATACTCAGCTACTAAGGCATATGTAGGTTCTTTTATTCCAAAGTCTGAAAGTAATTTGTTTCCATTTGAATCTGCAACTTTATTGGCTGAGAAGACTATAAAAGAGGATTATCTTTTAAAACCAGCAGTAAAAGTTAATTGTAGCTTTCAGCAATTAGATTAATAATTTAAGAAATTAGAATCTTCCATGACTACAAACACAGCCATATAATATACTTAAAGTTTTTGTAAACTTTTAGTTTCAATTAACCCTTTGAATTAGTTGTATCATTTATAAGTGAATGATAATAACAAAGCCTTCACTGGTTAATTGTTCTTCAATTTTAACACATACCAGTGGTGCTTATCTTGTGGACTAGTGCAAGTCTGATTTAACAAATCTGGTACATGAATTCCCTGACCGGTGAAATACATATCCAGAGCTGTTTTATCTACCAAATATTTGCATTTCTGATTATTCCTTTCTGAGGTTTACATCCCTGGCCTGCTGGTTGGACAATGAAAGAGCAACAGGGTGATCATGAAATTTCTCTCCTTACTTTTCAGCACATTTACATGCAGCTCACCTGAAAGTCTCAAAATGTTGCTTCTCTGTTATTCAGTCTGACTGCTTATGTACAGGGGATATTAAATCGATTTCAGGTGCTTTTACTAGATGCATAAAAAACACATTAAAGCGGAGGTTCACCCTAAAACAATTATATACCATTACATCCAGCATACTTCCGACATCTACAGTATGCTGTTTTTTTTTTTTTTGCCATACATACCGTTTTATTGTTATTTCCGCCCCGGGTTCTGGCTCACGTGGGACTGGGCGTTCCTATTCAGAGGTTAGATGATTGACGTCTGGTGAAAATCTTCCCCTGGCGCATAAGGCGCGTCACCAGTTTTCCGTAACTAGCCGACCTGCGAGTCGGCGCTATATGGCACCTGCGCAGTCAGCTCTACACAGCAGGCTCAGGTGCCGTATAGTGCCGTGTAGAGCCGACTCGCAAGTCGGCAGGTTACGGAAAGCTGGTGATGCGCCTTATGCGCCAGGGGAAGTTTTTCACCGGACGTCAATCATCTAACCTCTGAATAGGAACGCCCGGGAGCCATAACCCGGAAGCCGGGGGGGAAATAACAATAAAACGGTATGTACAGCAAACAAAAAAAAAACAGCATACTGTAGATGTCGGAAGTATGCTGGATGTAATGGTATATAGATGTTTTTTAGGGTGATACCACTTTAAGGGTACTTTCATATGGGTGTTTGCTTTTTTCTGTTCAACAGAGGATCCATGAACAAATCCCTTGTTGTTTTTTTAGCAGATTGATATGGATGTCACTTTTCTGACATCCATGCCCAGTTTTTCTTTGTCCCTAATTTGACAGCCAATGTTTGCGGACTTGGGCTTGTGTCCATATACATCAGTCTACTAATTTTTGGAAATAGGCACTGTTTTTTTCATTTTTTTTCCAGACCCGAATGGCTTTGGATTTAGGTGGGTGTAAATACACACATTTTGCTGACCCTCCCCTCTGGATTCAATGAATTTAGTCATGAACCAGCACTTATATAAAGCAGGTAAAGTCAGAATTCCTGATCTGTTTTTCCCCTATGAACTCATAGAGCCGCCCTGACTTCATCACGTAACTGCGTCTCTGCCGATTGCCAGAGGAAGAAGATCCCCCTTCATTATGCAAGGGGCGTGAAAGTTATCTGGAAAATATCAGGCACATGAGTGGATTTTCCTCATAGAGCTTTTGCCATTTATCCTGTAACCAATTCTGTCCCCGGTGTCTATACCACTTACAAAAAGAACAAAAGATTACAGTGCACCCATACAAAAAATACATTTAAATTCTGCAAGGCTATTTAAAACACCTGAACATTTGGTCACACCATATGGTCATCAGTGGGTCCTACACTATTCATAGAATGAAAGATCCTGCTTCTCAACCATGGAAAAAATAAACTCCTCTTTATGGGAGACCTAAAAAGACTCCTATAACACAGGTGGACACTAATAAGGGGTAATGCATTTTTAGGGTGTACCCCCAAGTCTTTTTTTTGTCTATTGCATGGGCCCTGACCAGATCCCTTGAGCTGGAACACCCCATCCCCCCCGCAATTACCCCTAATTAGTGTCCACTTGTGTTATAGGAGGAGTCCCTTTAGTTCTCCCATAAAGAGGAGTGTATTTCTCCCATGGTTGAGAAGCAGGATCTTTCATTCTTTGAATAGTGTAGGACCCACTGATAATGGGGTACTTTGACGCAGTAGTGGGCTTAAGCACCATATGGCCATATGGTGTGACCAAATCCCTATATTTTTGCTTATTTGCTGAATATGTTCAGGTGTTTTAAATAGGATATACATGTAATTGTTTATGTGTGTGCTGTAATCTTTTGTTCTGTTTGTATGGTCTTATAGCTGCATCATCTTTAATGTAATGCATTTTTAGGGTGTGACACCCAAGTCTTTGTTTTTATACCACTCACAAGTACCCACATTTGGTTTCTCAGCAACTCGGGCTTCATCCAGTATAGCGCTGCAATCTCTGGTAGGTATGATGACACAGAAAAACAGGGAAGACGCCGTTGCTCTGGCGGCTAAACATGGTGCTGCAAATGCTCTCCATCAGCATCCTCCAATAGGCACAAAGAAACCCAAAGAGGGTGCTAATCCCAATAAGGTCTCCCGCCCTGCTGGCAAAGAAGAAACTCATGACATGCTGTTTTACACCCAAAAGCTATTAGCTCCCAGGGGCAAACTTTATCAGAGGATCCTGATGCAGGATCCATGCAGCAGGACATGATATTTGCACTAGACTCAGACCCTGACAACGTGAAGACCTAAGACTCAGATCAACAGATTGCCCCTATTAGTATGCCTACAGACTCTGACTTTGGGAGACTTTGGGAGACATATTATGTGCAGTTAATAAATATATTGCCTCAGATCACTCAGTGAACAGCAGAAAGCAGCAAGTAATTTGAGGATAAACTGTTTCCCCTACTTTCTCTCTTCATAGCACAACTTGCTACAGCCAACAGTCCTAAAGTAGTTGTAAAGCCTGAAGGTGTTCTACCTTCAGGATGCCTGAAGGTAAAAAACCTTCAGAATGCATCTCCTCTGCAGCTGCAGCCCCCTTAATACTTATCCAAACCCAATCTCAATCCAGTGATTTGCACGAGAGCGACTAATGTCCCGGATCTCTGATTCAGCGATTCAGTCATTGGCTCCTGCTGCTGTCAATTACAACCAGTGAGGAAGAAGCAGGGCTGTGATAATGTAAAGTCCTTTTAGCCAAAACTTCCCCCAGCCTCAGTACGCCCAAATTACAGGGGTATGTCACTAAGTTGCTTCCTTTTGGAGGTGGGGCAGATGTCTGGAGGGATAGACATCCAAATGTGCACCAAGTCTTTTGTTTTTCTAAGACTCATTATTCCCTAACTCGGATAGACCTGTGTACAGTGACCCTCTCCCCAACTGCTAACAAATTTACAGTATGCTCTAAGGCACAGGTGGCAAACACAAGGCCCGCGGGCCGAATCCGGCCCTCCAGGCCATTTCATGTGGCCCTCACACCTCTCCTGCAGCTCCAGCGCTCCTCTGGTCCTACTCCAGACCCTTACTTTCTGCTTTTCAAGCAATGCATCCAGCTTCTTCCCAGGAGCAGCATAAAGAAAAGGGGGGTGCACTGTGATGTAAGGGAGAGCGGGGGACTCAACTTCTGATGGTGGGGTGGCTCTTGACATCTAATGTAAGGGGAGGGGGTGTGCTGGACATCTAATCTTACAGATACAAGCGGCCCTTTTGAGGGCAATCATAATGCTGATGCGGCCCACAATGAAATTGAGTTTGACACCCCTGGGGGTTTAACCAATAGCTCTCCATTGATTGTGAGGATTACATTAAGCCACCTGTAAATTTGCAGCAGGGCTTGGCAGCAAGCTTGCACACATGCCCCCATGGAAAAGAGCTTCCCATTGAGAGAGGAGGGGCTAGGAGTACCAGCGGGGGACCCAAGAAGAGGAGCAAAAGGGCCGCTCTGTGCAATTACATTTTTTTCCATTGTGTTCTGACAGCAGGGGAAATCAATGCACCATCATTGCTTGTGTTGGTACAGCGATCTGTCATTTTTTTTTTTCATTCAGACACAACTGTGCAGACACATGTTCGCATTTTTGAAAGTTCGCAATTTGAACGTTCGTATGTAGGGCACTTATTGTATATGCATATCTGAATGTGTACTGAGAGCATCCTGGTATAAACAATAAACAGAAAAAGAAAAATAAGGAGACACAAAAGTGAAAAAGTAAAGAGTAAAAATAGTAGAAAAGTAAGAATAACAATGTAGTCGTCGTAGTAATAGCATTTATACATTTAGGATTTGTAAAATAAGTAGAACAGTATATATGACTATATATATATGACTATATAAATATGCATATATTTATGTTTCTTAGCTAAATGCATTATCAAAGTAAAGTATACAAACAATAAAACAGGGTATTACGTTAGTTATATAGAACACATTCATTTTTTTTATATTTTTATACACTCAGATCTTTCATTGCTGTTGGCTCTTATTGAGATTTTTTTTTAACAGAAGTTTGAAGCAGACACTTCTTTGCTTTTACACACTCTCCTAGCTTTGCTATTCAAAGTTAATAGTGCTTGTGCAGATTGATTATTAAATTAGCATAATAAAATTTGCTATCTAAAACAAAGAGTACTAAGTATTTGATAAATGCTTTGCATCCTCTGCATAAACAAAAATGGCTCTAGGTTTTCTTATTGGATGACACCTCTATTATGACTTTGTCTCTATCCAATTACTGAAACAAATAAATAAAGATTGTTATTTTCAAAAGCTTTTTATTACAGCTTTTCCACTTAATAGGGCCCAAGTCTGTGATTATACTATAACATAGCAGAGTACAATACAGTGCAGACAATACGTATTGCAATGCCTCTAGCTGTCAATTAAACAAAGAATTCAAGTAGATACAGCTGCATGCTCCCTACCCCCCTGTGTTCCCTTCTCCTTTTTATTCTGATGTGGGATGCACTAAAACACTCAATTATGCTATAAACAATTCACTCCGTCAACAACACGCTTTTGCACTTTTTGAAATGGTGTTTAGAGGTAGATTAATGAAAACAACTATGGCAGCTTGCCACCGAGTTTTCTGCTCCCTGGATCTTTGCAGGGTACTGAGCAAGAAAAGACTTAACATAAGTGTTTCCTGGAGCCCAAGACATGTCATTTGTGAGCAGACAATAGTGGTTTGTTTTCTAGATAGCTAGTGTCTACTTTAATGCTAGCTGGCATTTCAGAGTTCTAATGGGTACACAAGCTGTTCTGAGCCTTGGGTAAAGGATGCATTATTTTATCATTTTGCCCCTTCACATATCTTTAAATTGTTAAATTTCAAGAATATATTTAGTGCATCTGAGGCACTGCGAAACATCTAATATCCAAATAATTATGGCTCACTATAATAATGTACAAGGCAGTTACACGGTCACTATTGGTAATGGTCAAAAGTAAACTCACACTAAGAAGAGTGCAACACAATCAATATATGAGGATTTTCAAGGCGTAATTTCGTTGCCTGCTGTGTTATTGCAATGCTAAACTCACAGGTTCCAAACAGATCTGGGTTCTACATTGTATAATTTCTTCTGGCATTAATTGGGTTACTTTCTTTATCAGAAACTAACAAAGCTGTTAGTGTAATTTGGTTTCTCGCTGTGTTAATTGTATGCTTAGATTTTTCTGAGTTTCGCTATAAATGTGTAAGGAACAGTAATTGTCTCTAAATATTCTAATACACACTGGTGATCAAACTAGAATCTAGGTTAAATAAAAAAAAAGGAGAAATGTATTTGTGCCAAATTCAGTGTTAGAGGTATTATCTGGGGTCACCAATTTTTTAGAGATGCCAGTTATTTTACCTAGCTTGTTGTGGAAGCTACACATATTTAGGACCCAGAACAGCAGAGGGACAGTTTGCAGCTGTCACATGCAACCCTGTAGCCTTGTATTAAGGAAAAATATCAGGATTTTGTTATGCATTTTCAGTGAGTACATATTTTAGAAATATTATTGTAAGTTATAAACTTACTGTTTCATGACTATATTTATTTAACAGTTTTTAGGTTATCGGGTAATGTAAACCTCTCTATACTGGCCATGATGGAAAATTCAACCTGTAAAGTCAGATTCAATGGTCTCAATGCCAGTGTCCCATACAGATGAGGACTGGTAGGTAACTGAAGTTATAATACTGAAGTTATAGTTATAACTAAACAAATAAAAAAGGTAATATCTGCGCTATGAAAAAAGTTAATCCTGTGTAAGCTGCTGGCACTTAAATGCCATATATCAGTGCTTCAGTGTAAATGTGCAAAATAAAAGTACAGCTCCTCAAACATATGAAACATAAACACATGTAAATAAATGTATTAAAATCCAGATAACAAGATTGAAATCCTGATAAAGTGTCCAAAGTGATGATAAATGCAAAAAATGACACCAGTGTTGTGAACACAATTCTTCTCAGGGTTGCTTCAGTGATCTCCCACCACCAATATAGAGAATGTCCACTCACCAAAGTGAGTAGGTGCCGTTACAGCAGCATAAATGCCTAAAACAGCTAGTTGCTCAAACAAGGGTCACTGAAGCATAAGGGCTCCCAGGACTTCTCCTTTAAAGCCTCTAACTCTGAATAAATAAAGCTCGCCAGGAGCCAGAAAAAGAATCCAATAGTGTAGTACTTTAATGTTTAAAAGCATGCATACACCAAATCATTGATGAATCATTCTGGGTCGACAGCAGCTTTCACATATGAGCTCATGTATTCGCTATCCATCTTTTGCTGTATGCATGCTTTTAAACATTAAAGTACAACACTATCCCATTCTTATTCTGGCTCCTGGCGAGCTTTATTCATTCAGAGTTGGAGGCTTTAAAGAAGTCCTGGGAGTCTTTATGATTCAATGATCTTTGTTTGAACAACATGCTGTTATAGGCATTTATGGTGCTGTAATGGCAGTTGCACGCTTTGGTGAGTGTGCATTCTGTATATTGGTGGTGGGAGACCACTGAAGCACCTCTGAGAAGAATTGAGTTAACACTGGTGTCATTATTTTGCATTTATCATCACTTTGGACACTTTATTGGGATTTCAGTTTTGTTATCTGGACTTTAACCACTTGAGAGCCGCGCTATAGACAAAAGATGTCTACAGCGCAGCTCTCAACTGCCGGGTGGATGTCCCTGGACATCTTCCTGTTTACATTCCCCCCGCGCGCCGCCAAGGGCATGCGGCGGGGAGAAGCTGTGCCCGCTCTGTCACGCGGTGCCGATGCGTGTGACTGGTGGCGCCGATGTCCGCGAGGTACTCGTGATCTGCAGTTACAGAGGCAGGACGTGGAGCTCTGTGTGTAAACACAGAGCTCCAAGTCCTGTCAGGGAGAGAGGAGACCGATGCTATGTCCCTTGTACATAGGGACACAGATCTGTCACCTCCCCCAGTCAATCCCCTCCCCCCACAGTAAGAATCACTCCCAGGAAACACATTTAACCCCTTGGTCGCCCCCTAGTGTTAACCCCTTCACTGCCATTTACATTTATACAGTAACAGTGCATATTTATAGCACTGTTCGCTGTATAAATGTGAATGTTCCCAAAATAGTGTCAAAAGTGTCCAATATGTCCGCCGCAATATCGAAGGCCTGACAAAAATCGCAGATTGCCGCCATTACTAGTAAAAAAATGAATAAATAAAAATTTCATAAATCTATCCCCTACTTTGTAGGCGCTATAACTTTTGCGCAAACCAATCAATATACGCTTATTGTGTTTTTTTAACCAAAAATATGTAGAAGAATCTGTATCGGCCTAAACTAAGAAAAAATAGTTAAAAAAAAAAATTGGGATATTATTATAGCAAAAAGTTAAAAAATATTGGCCCGGATTCAGAGAGCAATTGCACCTGCGTAACCATAGTTACGCAGCGCAATTGCTTACTTGCGCCGGCGTAACGAATGCTCCTGATTCAGGAACCTCGTTACGCCGACTGCAGCCTAAGATATGCGTGGCAGAAGGCTCTTATGCCCGCATATCTTAGCCTGCATTCTTGCGATGGCCGCTAGGTGGCGTTCCCATTGTGCTCAGCGTATAGTATGCAAATTGCATACTAACGCCGATTCACAACGTTACGCAAGCCCTGCAGTTTACGTTGTTTGCGTACGGTGGTTTTCGCGTAAGGCTGCCCCTGCTATTAGCAGGGGCAGCCAATGTTACGTATACCTGTTGTTCCCGCGTCGCGAAATTTGAACTTTACGTAGTTAGCGTAAGTGATTCGTGAATGCCGCTGGATGCCATTCACGTTCACTTTGAAGCAAATGGCGTCCTTGCGACGTCATTTTCCGCAATGCACGTCGGGAAAGTTTCCCGACGGAGCATGCGCTCTACGATCGGCGCAGGAACGCACCTAATTTAAATGATTCCCGCCCCCTACGTGATCATTTAAATTGCGCGCGCTTACGCCTGGCATTTTGCCAGAGCGCCCACGCAATTTACGGAGCTACTGCTCCGTGAATGGCGGGTAGCGCAGAAAATTTGCGGGGGCGCAGGGCAAAAACGGTGCCCTGCGCCTACGTAAAAAATGCGCATTTCTTACTGAATCTACCCCAGTGTGTTTTTTTCAAAATGTTCTGTCTTTTTTTGTTTATAGCGCAAAAAATAAAGACCGCAGAGGTGATCAAATACCACCAAAAGAAAGCTCTATGTGTGGGGAATAAATGATAAAAATAACTTTTGGGTACAGTGTTGTATGACCGCGCAATTGTCATTCAAAATGCGTCAGCACTGAAAGCTAAAAAATTGGTCTGGGCAGGAAGGGGGTTTAAGTGCCCAGTAAAGAAGTGGTTAATACATTATTTATTTACATGTGTTTATGTTTTAACTGAAGTGGACTGCTCCTTTGAAAACTTCAAGGTATATCCTTACAAACAGGTACGAAAAGGTAAATTCAGTCAAGGTTGAGGAAGGTTTTTTCTATTACAGATCTAAATAATATAGGTAAGATTTATTGCCCTTTGGTAATTGTAAGACCCCTTTCACACTGAGGTGTTTGAAAACTGTCTATAAAATGGCGAGAGCTTTTGCAGCACTTTTGAGGAGTTAGTGTGCTTTTTTGAAGGTCACAAGATTTAAAAAACTGCTGCAAGAACCATTTTGATGTGCTTTTGATGAGCTTTTGAAGAGTTTGTGAAGTGCTTTTCAGGCGCTTCACATTCATTTCAATAGAGAAGGGAGCTTTTGAGATGCTTTTCTTAGCTCTCCAAACATGTTCCAAAGATGCTGCTTGCAGGAGTTTTTTTCACAGTGTAAAAGCATCCATTGATTTTAATGTGAAGCAGTTTTCGTGAGCTTTTCAGGCACTTTTTTTAACGTAAAAGCACTTGTCGTAAAATTTGTGAAGCTGTTAAGAATCTCATCTGTAACTCAGGTTAAAATTGGTTTCCCGTTGTAATATTAGCTCAAGGTGTGTTCAAACCTGAGACACTGGTCATGGGATCTCAGATGTGGGAAAAGGATTTATAGGGTTCTTTAAGGGCTGGGTTTCCAGAGAATTTACGCCGACGTATCTATAGATACGCGGCGTAAATTCAAATCTGCACCGGCATATCTTCTTTCTGTATTCAGAAAGCAAGATACGCCGACATTAGCCTAAGGCCGGGTACTCACGACCAAACATGTATGGTGAAAGCGGTCCGTCGGACCGTTTTCACCATACATGTCTGCCAGAGGGCTTCTGTACGATGGTTGTACACACCATCGTACAGAAGTCCGCGCGTAAACAATACGCGGGGCGTGTCCGCGGTGTCGCCGCGTCTGACGCGGTGTCGCCGCGACAATGACGCGGCGACGTGGGCGGCCCGCCTTTAAAATGCTTCCACGCATGCGTCGAAGTCATTCGACGCATGCGAGGGACGGCGGGCGCCTGGACATGTACGGTAGGTCTGTACTGACGACCGTACATGTCCGAGCGGGCAGAATTCCAGCGGGCTGTTTTAAAACAAGTCCAGGAATATTTGTCTGCTGGGAAAAGGCCCGGCGGGCAAATGTTTGCTGGAATTCGGCCCGCTCGCGCCCACACACGACCAAACATGTCTGCTGAAACTGGCCTGCGGACCAGTTTCAGCAGACATGTTTGGTCGTGAGTACGGGGCCTAAGATGCGACTGGCGTAAGTCTCTTACACCGTCGTATCTTGGGGTGCATATTTACGCTGGCCGCTAGGTGGCGCTTCCGTCTAGGTCATATGCAAATGACCTAGATACGCCGATTCACAAATGTATGTATGCCCGGCGGTATTTTTTTACGTTGTTTACGTTAGGCCTTTTCGACGTAAGGTTACTCCTGCTATTAGGAGGCGCACGCAATGTTAAGTATGGCCGTCGTTCCCACGTCAAAATTTGAATTTTTTACGTTGTTTGCGTAAGTCGTTCGCGAATAGGGCTGGACGTAATTTACGTTTACGTCGAAATCAATGACGTCCTTGCGGCGTACTTTGGAGCAATGCACACTGGGAAATTCCACGGACGGCGCATGCGCCGTTCGGGAAAAACGTCAATCACGTCGGGTCACCAAGAATTAACATAAAACACGCCCCCTCATCCACATTTGAATTACGCGCGCTTACGCCGGCCCCATTTACGCTACACCGCCGTAACTTAGAAGGCAAGTGCTTTGTGAATACAGCACTTGCCTCTCTAACTTACGGCGGCGTAGCGTAAATATGATACGCTGCGACGCCGTAACTATGCGCGCCCCTACCTGGATCTACCCGGGTTTCTTTTCAGGTAAGTTAAGTATTTAAGCATTCCATTTAGCATCTGTTAGTATACTGACACAAGTCACAAGCTTAGGGGGAGTGTTATTTTAGCATACTTTATTATAAATATTGCTATATTCATAACAAGTTGAACATTCATGTTCTGCTTTCAACTAAACAGTTAAGGACCATTTTTTTGGAATCTATAAAACTTTAAATAATTGTGTAATAAAGCATGGATGACACTCAATTAATAGGCAATTTAAAGACATTGTCAAGCTGTCAGTAAAGGGACAACAAATCCTGGAAAACATCAGATCTAGTAGAATTAGAGCCTGGTTGGTTTTGATGCCACCAGCCAGATGGCAGAGGAACAATGCCTCAGGGCAGTAGATGCACTGAATCACTGGTTAACAGCACAATAATCTGTTGAATTATTACATGTGGCATTAGCTGTTTTATATTTTAAAAAGTGCATTTAAATGACATAACTGCTTAAAGTTACCTTTATAGAACAGATTTACTATACCGTTATGTAGAAAATGAAAAAAGTTCCACAATATTTCAAACCATTCTTTATTTCAAAGAAAATATCTTCCCATAACAGCATACCTTTATAGTAACATTTTAGTTTTTAGAAAAATACAGTATATTTCTTAATATAGAGTTCAAATCAAAATGAGAAAAAAAAAACAAAAAAAAACAGCTAGCTGTAGTGACAGTACTAAATTAAAGTAATAACAAAGTCAATATATTTTTTTATAACAAACAGGTGATGCTTACCTGCTCTATGTTTTGCACAGAGAAGGCTCAATCCTCCTCTTCTTGGGTCCCCCTCTTGCTGCTTCTAGCCCTGCCCCCTGCTGAGTGCCCCCAGAGCAAGCGACTGCAATAGGGGCACCCAAGCAAGCAAGCTCCTGAGCTGTTGCTATGCTTGTCCTTTTACACATAGAGCAGCGCCCTTCTCTCTCCTCATTGGCTCACTAGCTGTGCCTTTTCTGTGCCTTTGTAGCTCACACATCCCCAAAACATCAGCGATCCACCTCCATGTTTCACATTAGGAATGGTGTACCTTTCATCATAGGTGTTTATGGTTGTGGCAAAAAGCTCAATTTTGGTCTCATCACTCCAAATGACTTTGTGCCAGAAGGTATGAGGCTTGTCTCTGTGCTGTTTGGCATATTGTAAGTGGGATGCTTTGTGGCAATTGCATAGTAATGGCTTTCTTCTGGCGACTTGACTATGCAGCCCATCTTTCTTCAAGTGCCTCATTATTGTGCATCTTAAAACAGCAACACCACATGTTTTCAGAGAGTTCTGTATTCCACCTGAAGTTATTTGTGGGTTTTTCTTTGCATCCTGAACAATTTTCCTGGCAGTTGTGGCTGAAATTTTAGTTGGCCTACCTGACCGTGGTTTGGTTTCAACAGAACCCCTCATTTTCAATTGCTTGATTAGAGTTTGAACACTGCTGATTGGCATTCTCAATTCCTTGGATATTTTTTTATATCCCTTTCCTGTTTTATACAGTTCCCATAGATCCTTTGACAATTGTTTTGCTTTCCCCATGACTCAGGATCCAGAAACATCAGTGCAGCACTGGATGAAAGATGTAAGGGTCTGTCAGGAGTCCAGAAACTCATTGACCTTTTATACACATACACTAATTACAAGCAAACAGGTCACAGGTGAGGATGGTTACCTGTAATAGCCATTCAAACCCGTTTATGTCAATGTGTGTACATGTACATCAGGCCAAAATCACCAGGGTAAACTTTTGATCAGGGTCACTCGAGCTGTTTCTATTGCGATTATGATTTAAAAAGAGTAAACACAGTTGATTGATAATAAATGGCTTCAGCCAAACACTAACCATGAGTGAAAGAAATATTTTTATTTTATCATTCATGTTCTCTGAAAAATGGCCAAGAAATCATAAATTCTGCCAGGGTATGTAAACTTATAGCACAACTGTGTGTATATATATATATATATATATATATATATATATATATATATATATATATATATATATATATATATATATATATATATATTGTGATGGTGGGACTCTGTGATATGTGAAAGGTTGCTGGTTTACGCCATATTTTGGAGAGAAAGACACATTAATTGCACAGCTGTGTTTTGGGCTTTTTAGTTCTGACCTGACATGGCTCAGAGCCCCACCCAACAGACAGGAAGTCTGTTCCTGGGAATCAGGTGGATTCCCAATCCTTCTGAGAGGAATCAGAGACGCTGCATGGGTACAGCTAGGGCATGCATGTCTGTAGGAGGCAGATGTCGTTTGATGATTGAGCAGCAAGACGCTTATCAGGAGAAAGCTAGGTTTTAGCTTCTCCCTAGGAAACTGTTTGTTCTGAGGAACAGAACTTAGGCCTAGGCTAAAGGCCTGAAACTGCCGGATGGCAAGTATGGAAGCCAGGAGGCTAAACTGTTGGTTATGCAAGATGCAGAAATACTGTTGTGTTTGTGAACTTTTGTGCTTTTAAATAAAAGTGGGCTACCAGGCCCTTAAAAACTCAGTTCTGGACTGGCGTACTCACTGGAAAACGCATCTACCGCTGGAGTCTGATCACCCCAATCTTACAATATATATATATATATATATATATATATATATATATATATATATATATATATATATATATATATATATATATACACATACCTGCATGCATGTGTGTTTGAGTTTTGGGGTGCATACCCTAATGCAATAGGTTCCAGACATTGTTCAGAAGAACAGATAACTTTAATGAAAAAGTTGATTGGAGAGGGGAAAACATTTAAAAAAAAAGTGCTGATAGGCTGCTCAGCTGAAATGATCTCAAATTATTTAAAATGGCAAATATAAAAAATTAATAAATAATACATGCTCCAGTAAATGCAATTCAAGGGCACATCAAAATGAATGGCATTAAAGGGGAACTCCACCACTGCCCATGGTTTATGGTCTCAGAGAAACAACTGAGTAAAAGTCTGCTAAACCATAAGGTGGTTGTTACAAGAACATGAAAAATTACAAAACTGCCTATATGGGACAGTGGAATACCGTAATGGGAGATCTGGCTGCACCTGTTGGTATGATCTGAAGGAGAAGTTCCTGTGGCCCCCATGTGGGGAGCATCTGAACTGAATATCATAAATGAGTTGTCTCTTTATTTATTGCACATACAGTACAGAGAATACACTCACCTGGTGTCAGGTCAGAAGCACTCTGTATTCTAAACAATTGCCATGTTTTTCATTCAGAAAAATACTTCTTCGGACAGATCTTCTTTTACCTCCTAGTGTGTCTGTGGTATAGAAAAAACACAAAAAGCAAAAAAAAAAAAAAAGAAACATTAAGGTGAAAAAACACCGGCCAGTCACTGACCCCCCCCAGCCCCCCGTTTTACTTACCTGAGCCCATTCATCTCCTTGGCGCATCCCCACCGTCCTCCTCTCCATGGAGTCCCAGCTTTGATTGGATAGATTGATAGCAGCGCAGCCATTGGCTCCTGCTGCTGTCAATCAAATCCTATGACGCTGGCAATGGGGGGCGGGGCCAAATCATACACTCGGCCTCTATGGATGCCGAGTGTATGACTCAGGAGCGTGC
This sequence comes from Rana temporaria, assembly GCF_905171775.1. NCBI lineage: Eukaryota > Metazoa > Chordata > Amphibia > Anura > Ranidae > Rana > Rana temporaria. Next base: position 134,242,788 of record NC_053494.1, read on the forward strand.
CTGCAAGGTAACCCCCTCGGAAGAGCGCTTCTCCAAGGGGGTAATCTAATGCAGGGAGGAGCCGAGAGAGCCACCGAGGGACCCCAGAAGAGGATGTTCGGGGCCACTCTGTGCAAAACGAGTTGCACAGTGGAGGTAAGTATTACATGTTTGTTATTTTAAAAAATATATATATATATATCCTTTAGTGTCACTTTAATCAAAAAATAAGTTTGGGCTTTGCATACACTTTAATAATACCTACTATATACACAAATGCTACACACACACGCGTATCCATAGTTCTGATGCAATTATAAACACCCCATATGCACTTGATTTGTTTTTATGACTATTAATCTTTAAAAGGAGAGTTACAAAACTTTTTTGTCTATTTTTACCTGTTCTTTGTATTCCGGTTGTGAACTATTGTGCCATTTATTTCTGGCTTACAAGTCAAACCCTCCATCTTCTTTTTTAATATCTAAAAATGATACATAGGAAACCACAATGTGCTAAATATGTAACATTGAGGATTGCTTATTTTAAACCGTAACCAAATTCAGTCACTGCTCACCCATTAATTACACATTCTGTAAAGGATTCCGTTCTAATTTTATTTCTGACTACTACGTGGAATTATTCTTTGTAGACCAGGCACCCTACATAAAAGTTACACACCACAAACTATGTCTTCAATGACAGTAATACAAATCAGAATATTTTTTTTGCAACAACAAGGGCACACTGAAATCATGTAGTTGCTTATATGAAAGAGCTTGAAGAAACTCCCTAAAGTGAACCTGTGGCCAGTCTGTGCACATGTAAATATAAAGCCGCATACACACGATCAGTCCATCCGATGAGAACAGTCTGATGGACCGTTTTCATCGGTTAACCGATGAAGCTGACTGATGGTCAGTCGCGCCTACACACCATCGGGTAAATAAAACGATCGTGTCAGAACGTAGTGACGTAAAACACAACGACGTGCTGAAAAAAAACGAAGTTCAATGCTTCCAAGCATGCGTCGACTTGATTCTGAGCATGCGTGGATTTTTAACCGATGGTTGTGCCTACTAACGATCGGTTTTGACCTATCGGTTAGGAATCCATCGGTTACATTTAAAGCAAGTTGGCTTTTTTTTAACCGATGGTTAAATAACCTATGGGGCCCACACACAATCGGTTTTGACCGATGAAAGCGGTCCATCAGACCGTTGTCCTCTGTTTAACCTATCGTGTGTACGAGGTCTTAAAGTATTATTTCTTAACAAATAGTAATTGGGCTTTAAAAAGTAGTCACTGTCCTTTGTAGCTACCAGCACTGTGGAGCAATTCATTAAGCAGTGACTTGGCGGGGGAATTGATTGTTTACAGTGCATTTTTTTAGAGCAAATTCTCTGGGTTGCCAACATTACATTTTTTATCACAGGAAAAGGGCACATGAGGTATGGGTTCCAAACACAATCAAGCACCAAAGTAACATGTGTCAGCACAGTTTCTTTTCATGGGAGACTTTTAGGCCTCGTACACACGATCAGTCCAAACTGATGAAAACTAACTGAAGTTCAGTTTCATCAGTCCAAACCTACCGTGTGTATGCCCCATCGGACTTTTGTCCTTCAGACCAAAGTTTTAGAACTTGCTTTAAAATCGGACTGATGGACGCCTGACCGTCGGTCAAAACCGATCGTTAGTACACAAAAGCATTGGTTCAAAACCCGCGCATGCTCAGAATCAAGTCGACGCATGCTTGGAAGCATTGAACTTTGTTTTTTTCAGCACGTTGTGTGTTTTACGTCACCGTGTTCTGACCCGATCGGTTTTTGAACTGATGGTGTGTACGCACATCAGACCATCAGTCTGCTTCATCAGTGAACCGATGAAACTGAACTTCAGTCCGTTTTTATCAGTTTGGACTGATCGTGTGTACAAGGCCTTAGAATTTTATAAGCTAGATGTTTGCCTCACTCAACTTGGATTGTACATGTCTTTCGCTCTCTATATAGACATATACTGTAAGTAACTATTTTATAAAGAATCCTGCACTTAGTGCAAATTATTTTATACACAAAACTTGACAGCAGCATTCACATATATCTAAAGAAAAGTTGTGGCGCTGACTCATATGAAACTTCATCTTACAACATATAATCATAAATTCATGCATAACATTAAAGTGGGGGTTTACCCAAAAAAAAAAAAAAATTTAACATGACATTCAGCCGAGTTGTCAGAATGACAATCGGCTGTTTGTTTTTTTTTCAGTGCCGTACATACCGTATTTTTACCGCCGCTTTCCGGGTATGTAATGTGCGGGACTGGGCGTTCCTAATTGATTGACATCCTTCCGACCGGCGCATACAGCACGTCACGAGTTGCCGAAAGAAGTAGAACGTTGGTGCGCAGGCGCCGTATAGAGCCGACTCTCAGTCTGGCTTCTTTCGGCAACTCGTGACGCGCTGTATGCGCCGTTCGGCAGGATGTCAATACATTAGGAACGCCCAGTCCCGCACATTACATACTGTATTTTCACCGCCGCTTCCGGGTATGTAATGTGCGGGACTGGGCGTTCCTAATTGATTGACATCCTTCCGAACCGGCGCATACAGCGCGTCACGAGTTGCCGAAAGAAGCCGGACTGCGAGTCGGCTCTATACGGCGTCTGCGTACCGACGTTCGACTTCTTTCGGCAACTCGTGACGCGCTGTATGCACTGGTCGGAAGGATGTCAATCAAAGCCCCGCACATTAACATACCCGGAAGCGGCGGTGAAAATTTGGTATGAGCGGCACTGAAATAAAAAAAAACAGCCGATTGTCATTCTGACAACTCGGCTGAATGTCATGTTAAATAATTTTTTTGGGGTGAACCCCCGCTTTAAATGGTAAAAAAAAATATACATATTTGCAAATAAAGTCCAAATCAATGTATCTATTTGCCTTTTATTCATTTTCAATAAACATATTGCGCTATGATCACCCATACAGTATGTTTTTTCTAAACCCTATTGTCTGATTAGCGCTAAAGAGAGAGGGATCATTCTCATTTATGCTGTTAGTTTGGAAGAAACCTATCATTTCTACAAGGCTTGATTATTTTATAGCTCTGGTGAGTTTGCATTTTGTATGCACTTTTTGTGGTGGGGTACCATTTGAAGAACCTTTTCTCTTTTTCTTCTTTTCCTTTTTTTCACTGTGATTGGACTTTTTTATTAATTTATATTTAAGAAATTGACTTGGATTTTATTTGCAAATACAGTATTTATAATTTTTTCACCATTGAATGTTATATATGAATTTATGACTATATATTGTAAGATGAAGTTTCATATACTGTAAGTTAGCGCCAGAACCTTTTTATATATATTTGTACACTTACTGAGAGTGGTTTGTCCACTCTTAAAGAGGCAGCTGCACTCATTATTGTATATTTTTTCTGGCGCCATCACTTTTTATTTTCACATTCACATATATCTGAATACAAAATATGAGTGAAATTAAAAGTGTAAATGTTGGGCTGTTTCCTTTAAATCACATACCAGCTGTACATAATCCACAATAAAATAAATTAATAAATGTGATAAGTAATCCACAAAGTGACAAATAAAAAAAAACGATAAGTGTTAAAGTCAACCAAAAGTGACCAAAAAATGTCTGTGTATATATACAGTCTCAGAATCAAGTGGTTATACCAGAATTATGGCTGAAGCTGCCGCCATGATACTGGTAATATTTTTGTCAGCCAGCCAACAACCAACCGGCCTTCCAGTAAAAGTGATTCGAGTGGCTTTACAGCCACCAGGTTACTTTTAAAGTGCTTTGGAAGGGGTACCCCCTTCACCACCATCCCCAGTCCTGCAGCTGCAACCATAATCCTGGTATAACCACTCCCACCCAAGGCTATATATATATATATATATATATATATATATATATATATATATATATATATATATATATATATAGATAGATAGATAGATAGCCCAATGGCTGGAAGAGGTTAATGAAAATAACTGAATTAGGGCCTCTTGCAACTGGAAGTAATAAGTTACTGATGTACTGAATATACTCAGGATTTTTTCACAGAAAGATCTCAAGTAAAATGTTCCATGAAAATCTTTAGTATACAAATATATAGGTGCGTAAAAATGCTTAAGTGTGTACATAAGTAAAATGTGTCTTCATCCTCTTGAAGTTGCAATAAATGTGTGTATACACACATATACTCACTTTCACTCAAGTATGCACATATATTGCTGCACTAAAACGTAAAATGTTCTATTTTTATTTTATGGCTCTGTACTCATTGCTGTATTACTGATCTTTATGAAGCTGTGTGCTTTGTTCCAAAGACAACAATGCACCTGTTTTCAGATCAGTAAAAAAATTGCCATTGTTTAACTCCCATGTGCAAAATACCTAAGGCTTCATCCACACGGCCATAAAAAACATATTTACAAGCCTTTTTTTGGGGACCTGAATGCAGCTGCATTGTTTTCAATAGAGAAAATTACATAGGTGCGTAACCATGCCAGAGGCATAACTAGAACCTTTAGAGTAGGGTGACCAGACATCCCCAGTTTCAGGGGACAGTCCCCTGATTGAGGACACTGTCCCCAGACCAAGTCTGTCCCTGGTTTTGTCCCCAGATTGGATTTAATAGAGGGAAGGGGCAATTTCAAAGACAGTCAGTGCAGAATTAAAATTAAAAAAATAGAATCACACACCTCTGCTTCGCCATGCCTTTTAGCATAGGGGGGTTGTATTTTTCCCATTATCTGTGCCCCTTTCTGATGATCATGTGCTGGTCGGAGCGGAGGGACTCTTTCTTCAGTTTCGGGCGCATGCCCATTCTGCTTTGCTCGCATGTTCTTCTGCCTTGGCCAGCCACCTGCCTATCTCCTTGCCTTCCCTGGTGGAGTGATCTTCCTCCACTCCCCATCCAGTAGTAGCCGGGGCCCGAAGAGTAAGACTTGAGAGGCTGTGAGGCGGGCGGCGACGGGTAGAGAGTCGCTGATTGCCACCATTACTAGTAAAGAAAAAATATGTCCCCGAATTTCATGTTAAAAATCTGGTCACCTTACTTTAGGGCCCTGGTGCTATAGACCATGAAGGGCCCCCCTGTCTGCCCTTTCCCTTTCCATCAGTCCCGGTACACGTCCCACTGATCCCAATGGCATGCGGCATGAATTATACCCCCTGCAGGACTCGACCAATTCAAGTGAATGGTTCTGCTTCGCAAGTAGCTCCACAGCTGGGTGTAATGCACATGGTTATGGCATGCTACTGCAGGGTTGAAGGGGTTTAAGAAGGTGGTGCAGAGGCAATACAACACCTCCTTACTGCCTGTCGAATGATCTATGAAGAGCAATCTGAATGCGGATTGCTCTTTCAGAGACCAAAGCAAGCCCTTAATAATTTAAAAACATTTTAATTTACTTTTTTAGCATGTGAAAATGCATGTGTTAGCAGATGTATGGGGGTGCCATTAACAATTAATGGAACTCCTGTCTACTAAAGGCCAGTGTGTTTCTGTGTGTGTCAGGAAAGCCACAACTTTGTGCACATTCCTGCCACGCAAAGGTGTAATCCTAGCCTTATAGTGGGTTCGCATCAGTGTGATGCGGTTTGGCCTGTGTGCTTTACATGCAGTTATAGCTCAATTCTATTAGGCACTGAGTTTTCTGCACATCAAATATACACCAAGTAGGAATTTGATGTACTTTCAAGAAAAAGCATGTCTTAAAAGAATTCATTAGTCACACACCATAAAACGCATGTAAACGTTTCAAACAATCACACTGTGACCAAACCGCAGCACACAGATATGAGTCAAATATTCCACCCCTTTCACATGAGTGGACCAATTGGGACAGCCTGCCTTTTTTCATCCAGACCCGATTAGACCCTCCATTCTCCTCTATATGGTGCGACAGGTGTTAACAAACATGTACCCGTTTACACCCGCTGGCATCCAATCTGATCCGCCCATGTGCCCTAATGGATGGGCCACCCCTGGGAGATCTGCTGCTACTTACTGCATGATTGTGGAGGGAAGGTAGAGAGAGTTGCAGACTGCTGGAGAAGATAATGGATCAAGTGAGACCAAGGAGGAAGGTGAAGTGACACGTGAAGGGCGGGTTGGGGTTGATTAATAGTTGCAGAGAGGAGAGATAAGGCAAATGTGGAACTGCAGTGACTGGAACTGCAGTGTTGGTGAATCGGCACATTGTACATACGAGTGAGAATAATAGGGCCAAATCCTCAAAAGAGATACGACTGAGTAATTGCTGTTACTCCGTCGTATCCCTGGTCCTAACTATGGAACTGATCCACAGAATCAGTTTCCCATAGTTAGGACGAAGATCCGACATGTGTAATTGAATTACACTGTCGGATCTTAGGATGCAGTACCGCATCCGCCGCTGGGGGCATTTTGCGTCGAAATGCCGCCTCGGGTATGCAAATTAGGACTTACGGAGATCCACGAAGCTTTTCAGCTTCGTTTTTTCTCCGTAAGTTATATTTTGCAAACGCAAAATTAGGGCTGCTTTTACAAGGTGTAAACTGTTTACACCTTGTAAAAACAGACCTTTCTTGCTCGCGACGCGATTTTTTTTAAATTTCAATTTTTTTTTTTGGGGCCGTATCTTTTTTTTTACCCAACGCAACTTTATTGTCCCGTCGCAATCCACAAAGCCCGACGTAACGTAATTTCGCGCTATGCACGTCGGGAAAATGACGTCACGAGCATGCGCAGTACGGCCGGCGCGGGAGCGCGCCTCATTTAAATGGTAATCGCCCCCTGGAGAAAAGGAACGCCTTGCGCCGGCGGAATTTAAGTTACACCGCTGCAAATTCCCAGGTAAGTGCTTTGTGGATCGGCCACTAACTTGGAAAATTTGCGGCGGTGTAACTTAAATGGAAAAAGTTAAGTTACGCCGCCTGGCTGAGGATTTGGCCCAATAGTCTCTACTGTCAGGCAGGAGAAACTGCAGAAGCATCCTGTGTGTTTCCCCCCCCCCCCCCCCACACACACACACCTCACAGATTAAGAGCGCCCAGGGTAGACTCTTCACTGAGTGTCCATGGGGCCCTTCTTGCCATCTTGGGGACCCTCCTACAGTGGCAGAATCCATAACATATGTTTAAATGTATGCCCAATGCAGGTATTAAGAAAAAAAAGACAGGAGAGTTTTATGCGAGTATTTATGTGAGCAGGAACTTTCATATTAGAAAAATAACAGGCATAACAAAGTCAGTAAAATTTTAGGCTCATGTGATTTTAGCCTAAATGTGATTCTTTTTATATCTCCCTGTCACTCCCTGTGTATAGGAATAACCAGCAATCTTAATCACAGCTAATTATTGGATGATGAAAAATAAAGTTATCCTTCAGGAAAGATTTCAAACTTTTGGTTTGAGGTGAACCTTCAACCCACAAGATATTAAACCTGGGGTGGCCCTTCCACCAACTTGCCTGCCATGTCTCTTTTTCTAGCTTCAGTCATGAAACAGACATTTTTATCATAGAGTCTGTAAAGTTTGTGAGACCTAAAAAAGGAAAGAGGAGTAGATGTGGCCCTAAAAACATTGGCCCAGATTCAAGAAGCAATTGCGCCTGTGTAACCATAGGTTACACAGTGCAATTGCTTACTTGCTCCGGCGTTACGAATGCTCCTGATTCAGGAACATCGTAACGCCGACTGCAGCCTAAAATCTGCGTGGCATAAGGCTCTTATGCCACGCATATCTTAGGCTGCATTCTTGCGATGGCTGCTAGGGGGCGCTCCCATTGTGCTCAGTGTATAGTATGCAAATTGCATACTAACACCGATTCACAATGTTGCGCGAGCCCTGCGTACGCAATTTACGTTGTTTCCGTACGGCGTGTTTAGCGTAAGGCTGCCCCTTCTAATAGCAGGGGCAGCCAATGCTAAAGTACACCCGTCGTTCCCGCGTCGCGACGTTCGAATTTTACGTAATTTGCATAAGTGATTCGTGAATGCTGCTGGACGCCATTCACGTTCACTTTGAAGCAAATGACGTCCTTGCGACGTCATTTACCGCAATGCACGTCGGGAAAGTTTCCAGACGGAGCATGCGCTCTACGCTCGGCGCGGGAGCGCGCCTAATTTAAATGATTCCCGCCCCCTACGGGATCATTTACATTAGGCGCCCTTACGCAGGGCAAGTTTACACAGCGCACACACGCAATTTACGGAGCTACTGCTCCGTGAATCGCGGGTAGCGCAGTAAATTTGCGGTGGCGCAGGGCAAAAACGTTGCCCTGCGCCTCCGCAAGAAAGGGGCAAATCTACCTGAATCCGGGCCAGTATGGATAATGTCTTGGGTAGAAAGCTTTTTTTAATTTTGGATATAGTAAGGGAAGGCTATAAACCCAGTAAGGTTTTCTTATTTTTTTTTGCCATCTGTGCCCTATTGTGAAGTTTTACCTTCACTTCCTGTCCCATAGCCAAAAAAGGAAGTTAGAAGAAATCACTGCTAATTAAGGGAAACTCTTGGGGACCCCCAGGTCACCACAAATAGTGTCCCTATTGAAAGATTTGCCCTCTAGTGAGGCCCGGAGTGAAAAGCCAAAGGAAAGTAACGGAGGGACGGGCATGGCCGTGTGCAAGGGAGCCTGCACAGGGTTAAAATTCTGGGGAGGAGTGTGAAAGGAGGGACAGAGGAGGAAATATGTATGGGGGGAGGAGCAATATAAAAAGGGGAGGCTGAGTTTTAGGGGTCACAGTCAGGCAGTGTGTAGAATGAAGAAGGCAGTTTTTCCCACCCACCCGCCCTATGTTTGTAGTGTTGTGTGGTTTGTGTTGTTTCTTTTCTTTCTTTCAGGATTCTGGATGCATGTCGTCATAACAGCAGGGGAACGGCGGTGTCCTTGGTCTTTGATGGTGGAAGATAACAGATATGATGGAAGTGTGGAAGTGTCCCCTCTGGGATATTCCAGTGGAACGGTTTCCGCTGGAATACGGGTATGGTAGCACTGCGGGGGAAATAAGGGGTTGTCTCCCAGCTACTGGTATGGTAAAATGGTCCCGCAGTGTAGTGGTGGTAATTTTGTTCAAGTTCGGGGTGCCGTCAAAGACCAACAGGCTGTGTGGTTTAAAAAAGTTGCTGTTAAAATGTTTATTTGGAAATGATTTAATAAATTATTTTGGTAATAGTAAATAGGCTGTTATGGCCAGTTATACTCCAAACTCAGGTGTGGTCTCGTTATTATTATTATGATTATTGGATTGGGTTGGGGGAAGGAAAGGTATTGGGGATAAGGAGGGATATGGTGACAGGGGTAACAGGGGTATCCTGACTACAATGGTCAAATACTTTTCTCGGGACAACCCAAAATTTGGGATCTTCTTTTACTTTCACTTTCAGTGATAATGGTAAATAGGACAAATAGAGAGGGTGAATCTCCCTAATGGGGCACAGACAACAGAAACAAATGATAGGAGTTCTAATCCCTCTCCATTCTATGCAATACTAAAAAAAGTTTTGCCTTTAGTTATACTTTAAAGTGGATGTAAACCCCTTTTTTTTGTATGTCACAACGTACAGTATAAGATTGTGAAACAGGGTTAACAAATATCTCCGCTAACAATAGAAATAAATAAAATAAATTAAATAAAAAGCAGCCAGCACAGTTTGTAGATCAATCAAACACAAAAAATAAAAGTCCAAAGTTAAAATTATATTAAAAATAATAATAAATGTGTAATAGTTCAAATGACAACTGATTCCGATCCTGCGTATCAATCTTAGAAGTGTTGCCATCTACACTGAACCTCTGCATCGTATAATTACATGCTTGCTTTACATATTTATCTGGTAAGCAGATTGATTGCACTGGGTGTTGGTGTGCTTTTGTCTTCTGTACACCCTGAAGCTTGGTGGAAGTTTTCTCATCTTTTCATCGGAAACTGTTGTCAATTGGACTATTACACATTTATTATTATTTTTAAGCGCTGCACTTTGGACTTTTACAGTATAAGGCCTCGTACACACGACAGAGTTTCTCGGCAGAATTCGCCGAGAAACTCGGTCAAAACCCGGATTCTGCCGAGAATCTCTGTCGTGTGTACACTTTTGGCTCGATGGAGCCGCCGAGGAACTCGACGAGAAAATAGAGAACATGTTCTCTATTTTCTCGTTGTCCTCGTTCTTCTATGGGAGAAGCCGGCCCGCCAAGCTCCTCGGCGGCTTCATCCCAAAACTCGACGAGGAACTCGACGTGCCAAGCACGTCGAGTTCCTCTGTCGTGTGTACGGGGCCTAAGATGTTGTATCATCTGTGCCCAGTCTTGCAACACAGAGTTAATCCAGCTCTGAGCAATCCTCTTTTATTGTTCAGTGAAATAAAACGGATTTACAGAGAAAAACCTTAGTCCGTTCCGCCCCCTTGCTGTGAGTGACAGGTTATTTACATATCTCATGCACTAGCCTGGAGACAGGCATTCTTTTTTAATTCCCACCCCCACTCCTTTTCTGAAGTCATGTGGTTACTTTTCTGGATTTTTACTGGATCTTGGTGATCATGGCAGAATTTAGTGTAAGGAATACACAGGAAAAAATGCATGTTGACAAGGGGAGTGTAGAGGAGGGAGGGGAGTCTACTGACATCACGACTCCACCCACAGAGCTCCAGACAACAGATCCACCCACAGAATCTGCAGTTTTTCAGTTCTTATAACAGACAGAGGGTAGACATTTGACAGGCAAGGATACATGCAGGAGGCATGTATATCCTTATAGATCAGCACTATGGCAGTAGTTTAGAAAGAATGAGAGTGGGTTTACATCCACTTTAAGTATAAAAGAAGCTACATTTTGAGATTTCTCAAGGTAAATTGCATTTTTAAGTGCTGACAGCAACTCTGACCTGTGTTTTATTTTCAACCAAGTTTTCCATTTGAAAAACGGCGAAAGGTTTGCACTCCTGTGTGAATCGCTGTAGCTGTACGGTGCTCACGCCCATGGGTAGGGGGCACGCGCACCCCAGCAGTGCCCGCCGTGATCAGATTTGTTCCAGAACTGATCAGTCCCCAGGCCCAGGCCAGTGATTTCTGGCCTAGACCTGGTGATCGGTTCTGGCAAATGGCAGACTGTCCTCTGCCTGTGTATTGCAGAGGAAGTGATGTCACCTACTCTCGTGGAGCCCTTTACAGTTCCACTGCAAGAGGAGAGGACAACTTACCATGAGTACACAACACTACATTGACACCAGTACACGTAGGTACACTTGTCAGCCCCCAATCACCCCCTGATTCCCCCTTCTCCCAAGTTAACCCTTTCACTCCCTGTCACAGTGTCACCAAGTGCAGTTTTCAGATTTTCCACTGATCACTGTACTGGTGTCACTTGTGACACTAATCAGCATTAGAGCAGTTAGTAGTTAGTAGCAGGCCCAAGTAGGTTTAGATAACCCACAATTAACCCCCTAATAAAGGTTTAACCCTTTGATCACCCCCCAGTAGACCCTTTCACCCTCTGTCACCAGTGTTACTAGTATAGTTTACAGATATTTTTTCTGATCACTGTATTTAGTGTCACGGGTGACATCAGTCAGGTTTTAGTCAGGGGCGTACCTAGAGCATTTGGCACCCGGGGCGGATCCTACATCTGGCACCCCCCCCCCCCCCAACGTTTACCTGGAAAAACACCCACAATTTTTTTTCATGTTTTCAAGAACATTTATTGCACGAATTTGTAAACTTTACATCAACTTAAAAAAAATAAAAAAACATTGGAAAATAAGTTATTAACTTACTTAAACCTATTTCAATTATTTATAACATTTACTGAACAGATATTACTGTTTTTTAAACAAAACCATAGCATAGCAAACACCTGGATTCTGCACACTGTAAATCGCACGTGTCTAAATTCTGCACACTGTAAATCGCACGTGTCTACATTCTGCACACTGTAAATCGCACGTGTCTAAATTCTGCACACTGTAAATCGCACGTGTCTACATTCTGCACACTGTAAATCGCACGTGTCTAAATTCTGCACACTGTAAATCGCACGTGTCTACATTCTGCACACTGTAAATCGCACGTGTCTACATTCTGCACACTGTAAATCGCACGTGTCTAAATTCTGCACACTGTAAATCGCACGTGTCTACATTCTGCACACTGTAAATCGCACGTGTCTAAATTCTGCACACTGTAAATCGCACGTGTCTACATTCTGCACACTGTAAATCGCACGTGTCTACATTCTGCACACTGTAAATCGCACGTGTCTAAATTCTGCACACTGTAAATCGCACGTGTCTAAATTCTGCACACTGTAAATCGCACGTGTCTACATTCTGCACACTGTAAATCGCACGTGTCTACATTCTGCACACTGTAAATCGCACGTGTCTAAATTCTGCACACTGTAAATCGCACGTGTCTAAATTCTGCACACTGCAAATCGCACGTGTCTACATTCTGCACACTGTAAATCGCATATGCCTACATTCTGCAACCCTCCCAATCAGGTCAGCTACAGTGTTACACTATACACATGGCAGGGGGTGGCGGACACAGTAATCACCCCCCCCCAAATCAGGGCCGTCTTAATAGCATCATGGGCCCCTGGGCAAAGTAATGCTCTGGGGCCCCTACAATAGAGACAATGCGGGTAAACAGACATCAAGTAGGTAGGAGGTAGGGGATATCTAGGGTGAAGAGGGGTCAGAGTGCTGGAGGGATATCTGGGATGTATAGGGGAAGCCCGGGGCCCAAGGAACAGCTGCTTTGGGGAAAAAGCAGGGGCCCCCATGCAACTGGGGCCCCTGGGCAGTGCCCAGAGTGCCCTCTCATTAAGACAGCCCTGGGGCAGCTACATACAGTGCTAGTACACATGGCAGGGGGTGGCGGACACAGTAATCACCCCCCCCCCCCAAATCAGGTCAGCTACATACAGTGCTAGTACACATGGCAGGGGGTGGCAGACACAGCAATCACCCCCCCCCCCCAAATCAGGTCAGCTACATACAGTGCTAGTACACATGGCAGGGGGTGGCGGACACAGTAATCACCCCCCCCCCAAATCAGGTCAGCTACATACAGTGCTAGTACACATGGCAGGGGGTGGCGGACACAGCAATCACCCCCCCCAATCAGGTCAGCTACATACAGTGCTAGTACAATTGGCAGGGGGTGGCGGACACAGTAATCACCCCCCCCCCCCAATCAGGTCAGCTACATACAGTGCTAGTACACATGGCAGGGGGTGGCGGACACAGTAATCACCCCCCCCCAAATCAGGTCAGCTACATACAGTGCTAGTACACATGGCAGGGGGTGGCGGACACAGTAATCACCCCCCCCCAATCAGGTCAGCTACATACAGTGCTAGTACACATGGCAGGGGGTGGCGGACACAGTAATCACCCCCCCCCCAAATCAGGTCAGCTACATACAGTGCTAGTACACATGGCAGGGGGTGGCGGACACAGCAATCACCCCCCCCCCCCAATCAGGTCAGCTACATACAGTGCTAGTACACATGGCAGGGGGTGGCGGACACAGTAATCACCCCCCCCCCAAATCAGGTCAGCTACATACAGTGCTAGTACACATGGCAGGGGGTGGCGGACACAGCAATCACCCCCCCCCCAATCAGGTCAGCTACATACAGTGCTAGTACACATGGCAGGGGGTGGCGGACACAGTAATCACCCCCCCCCAAATCAGGTCAGCTACATACAGTGCTAGTACACATGGCAGGGGGTGGCGGACACAGCAATCACCCCCCCCCCAAATCAGGTCAGCTACATACAGTGCTAGTACACATGGCAGGGGGTGGCGGACACAGTAATCACCCCCCCCCCCCAAATCAGGTCAGCTACATACAGTGCTAGTACACATGGCAGGGGGTGGCGGACACAGTAATCACCCCCCCCCCAATCAGGTTAGCTACATACAGTGCTAGTACACATGGCAGGGGGTGGCAGACACAGCAATCACCCCCCCCCCCAAATCAGGTCAGCTACATACAGTGCTAGTACACATGGCAGGGGGTGGCGGACACAGTAATCACCCCCCCCCCCCAATCAGGTTAGCTACATACAGTGCTAGTACACATGGCAGGGGGTGGCAGACACAGCAATCACCCCCCCCCCCAAATCAGGTCAGCTACATACAGTGCTAGTACACATGGCAGGGGGTGGCAGACACAGCAATCACCCCCCCCCCCCAAATCAGGTCAGCTACATACAGTGCTAGTACACATGGCAGGGGGTGGCAGACACAGCAATCACCCCCCCCCCCAAATCAGGTCAGCTACATACAGTGCTGGTACACATGGCAGGGGGTGGCAGACACAGCAATCACCCCCCCCCCCAAATCAGGTCAGCTACATACAGTGCTGGTACACATGGCAGGGGGTGGCAGACACAGCAATCACCCCCCCCCCCCCAAATCAGGTCAGCTACATACAGTGCTGGTACACATGGCAGGGGGTGGCGGACACAGTAATCACCCCCCCCCCCCAAATCAGGTCAGCTACATACAGTGCTAGTACACATGGCAGGGGGTGGCGGACGCAGTAATCACCCCCCCCCCAATCAGGTTAGCTACATACAGTGCTAGTACACATGGCAGGGGGTGGCAGACACAGCAATCACCCCCCCCCCCCAAATCAGGTCAGCTACATACAGTGCTAGTACACATGGCAGGGGGTGGCAGACACAGCAATCACCCCCCCCCCCCCAAATCAGGTCAGCTACATACAGTGCTAGTACACATGGCAGGGGGTGGCAGACACAGCAATCACCCCCCCCCCAAATCAGGTCAGCTACATACAGTGCTGGTACACATGGCAGGGGGTGGTGGACACAGCAATCACCCCCCCCCCCAAATCAGGTCAGCTACATACAGTGCTAGTACACATGGCAGGGGGTGGCAGACACAGCAATCACCCCCCCCCCAAATCAGGTCAGCTACATACAGTGCTAGTACACATGGCAGGGGGTGGCGGACACAGTAATCACCCCCCCCCCCCAAATCAGGTCAGCTACATACAGTGCTAGTACACATGGCAGGGGGTGGCGGACACAGTAATCACCCCCCCCCAATCAGGTTAGCTACATACAGTGCTAGTACACATGGCAGGGGGTGGCAGACACAGCAATCACCCCCCCCCCAAATCAGGTCAGCTACATACAGTGCTAGTACACATGGCAGGGGGTGGCAGACACAGCAATCACCCCCCCCCCCCCAAATCAGGTCAGCTACATACAGTGCTAGTACACATGGCAGGGGGTGGCAGACACAGCAATCACCCCCCCCCCAAATCAGGTCAGCTACATACAGTGCTAGTACACATGGCAGGGGGTGGCGGACACAGCAATCACCCCCCCCCCCAAATCAGGTCAGCTACATACAGTGCTAGTACACATGGCAGGGGGTGGCGGACACAGTAATCACCCCCCCCCAAATCAGGTCAGCTACATACAGTGCTAGTACACATGGCAGGGGGTGGTGGACACAGCAATCACCCCCCCCCCCCAAATTAGGTCAGCACATGGTGGCAGAGCAGACAGACACACACACACACACACACACACTCCTCCAGGCTCTTCTTCTTACAACCACCCCCCCCCCTCCCTCTCACCACTGTTGTGACTCAGGCTCTCAGACTCAGCCTCTGCCTCTGCTAGGGAGTAACTTGGGAGGTCCGGATTAGATCCCTGATCCTGCCTGTGTCTGTGTGTGATAGCAGCAGCTGAGCCGCCCCAGCGGAGAGAGATGACAGACACAGGCTGAGGCCGCAGTGGTGGGTGGAGGCAGAGCTATCAGGAGGGAATTCAGTCAATGAACAAGCGGACGATCTGGACTAGTCCATTGCGGCCGCGGTGATGGGGGTGTTCTAAAAAACACCTAAAGTAGAATGGAGCAGCCAGAGCCAGCAGGGATGCCCTTGGGATGATTGGACAGTGTGACCCGACTCGGGTGCGGAGCGCACCCCATATAGCGAAGTCACTCGGCCACTGACACCCCCCAATGTGTGGTACCTGGGGCGGTCCGCCCCCCCCGCACCGCTATTGGTACGCCCCTGGTTTTAGTGTTAGTTAGGGTCAGCGTCAGATTTTTGCCAGTAGCGCTAACACACACGCACACAACATACAAATCCCTTACTACTATAGTGTTTGAACGGATCAATATCTTTGATCTGATCAGAACTTGGCGTCCCCAGTAGTATAGTGTTTCCAAAAACACAGCGTTAGCAGCATCAGCCCAGACACCTGCTAGCACTTGCGTTTAGCCCCTTCACCCAGCCCAGCCCATCCAAGAGTAGTATCAGAAGATCACTGTCACTTACAGAACACAGCACACATAACTTCAGTACTAGCATTGTCAGAGATAATAGAAGAAATGGCCGCACACCACTGTAGATCAAAATCCTTTTTATTTGGACATCCCAAAACGACAAGAACCAGAATGCTGGGTAGACGATTTTTACATACTTCACGTGAGCTTAGTCATTACCTATAGCAGAGTCAGGGCTGATCCCTGTGAATGCTAACAGTAAATTTTTTGGTAGTGATTGAAGCAGTCTCTGACAACCAGGTGCTCTTTTGCCTGTTAGTCACACTAGCTGTACCTATTGCCTAGTACATCCTGGTCATAGACAAATCAGCACTGCAGTAACACTTGATGACATGGCGAGTCCCATAAGTGCAGTTCAAGCTGGTGTGGTGGCTAGCAAAAGTAGAGCCCCGCAGCCACCAAGAGTTCAAACACAGACCCATAGAGCCCATAGTGTCCTTCCAGCTCCTGATTGGGAGTCCACCACTTCTGCAGCGCTCGTACTTCCCCTAATTACTGGCCAAACCAGAATTCAGATGGAAACAGCGTGACTTTTATTTGCTGTTTTTTTCACAGAAGATCTCTACAGATCTATTGTGGACCAAAGTAATTTATACGCTGGTCAATTTATCGCTGCAAATCCCCATTTGACCCTTGCCAGATAAATTGCCTGTAAACCTATTATTTCCTGTGCCTTTTAGCCCACACATCCCCAAAACATCAGTGACCCCCCTCCGTGTTTCACAGCAGGAATGATGTACCTTTCATCATAGGCCTTGTTGACTCCTCTCCAAATGTAGCATTTATGGTTGTGGCCAGACAGCTAAATTTTGATCTCATCACTCCAAATGACTTTCTGCCACAAGGTTTGAGGCCCCGTACACACGGCCGAGGAACTCGACGTGCAAAGCACGTCGAGTTCCTCGTCGAGTTTTGGGATGAAGCCGCCGAGGAGCTCGGCGGGCCGCCTTCTCCCATAGAACAACGAGAAAATAGAGAACATGTTCTCTATTTTCTCGTCAAGCTCCTCGGCGGCTCCATCGAGCCAAAACTGTACAGACGACAGAGTTTCTCGGCAGAATCCGGGTTTTGACCGAGTTTCTCGGTGAATTCTGCCGAGAAACTCTGTCGTGTGTACGGGGCCTCAGGCTTGTCTCTGTGCTGTTTGACAATACACCAACACTCCTACAATACGTAAGCGGGAACACTTTGAGGCATTTATGGCTTTCAATTAACGATGTGACCATGCAGCCAATCTTTCTTCAAGTGCCTCCTTATTGTGTATCTTGAAACAGGAGAGGAGTGTGGAGGGTTTCTGTTGAAACCAAACCACGGTCAGGTAGACCAACTACAATTTCAGCCACAACTGCCAGGAAAATAGTTCAGGATGCAAATAAAAACCCACAAATAACTTCAGGTGAAATACAGGACTCTCTGAAAACATGTTTTCAGAGAGTCCTGTATTTCACCTGAAGTTATTTGTGGGTTTTTATTTGCATCCTGAACTATTTTCCTGCCAGTTGTGGCTGAAATTGTAGTTGGTCTACCTGACCGTGGTTTGGTTTCAACAGAAACCCTCCAGACTCCTCTCCTGTACATACTGCTTACTGTCCTACTCTCCACACTCCTCTCCTGTACATACTGCTCAATGTCATACCCTCCATACTCCTCTCCTATACATAGTGCCCACTGTCATAACCTCTACATTTCTCTCCTATTCATAGTGCCCACTGTCATACCCTCCACACTCCTCTTCTGAACATACTGCCCCACTGTCATACCCTCCCAAGTCCTCTCCTGTACATGCTGCTCACTGTCCTATCCACCCCACTCTTCTTCTGAACATACTGCTCACTGTCTTACCTTCCACACTCATCTAATGTACATACTGCTCAGTATCATACCATCCACACTCCTCTCCTGTACATACTGCTCACTTTCATAAACTCCTCTATTGTACATTGTTCTGGCTTTCATACCCTCCACACTCCTCTCCTGTACATACTGCCCTCTGTCATATCCTCCACACTTTTCTCCTGTACATACTGCTCACTGTCTTACCCTCCACATACATATCATGTACATACTGCTCAGTATCATACCGTCCACACTCCTCTCCTGAACATATTGCCCACTGTCATACCCTCCACACTCCTCTCCTGTACATACTGCCCACATTCATAAACTCCTCTATTGTACAAAGTGCCGGGTGTCATACCCTCAACACTCCTCTCCTGTGTATACTGCCCACTATCATACCGTCCCTGAAATATTTTTGAAATATTGGCAACTATGCACTTAGCACTGCCCAAGGGCCACTGGGTCAGTAGGGGGCCCCAAGAGAGGCTCCTGTGATCCTGTGATATTAAAGCGGTAGAAAACTTTGCTAACATTACTACTTTTTAGAGGCCCTGAGGTAGGTCATGCCACATTGTACAAGTATGCACAGCATATTAGCACATTAGGGTACACTTAAATTGCCTTCAGTCACTTGCCTTGGCCGGGCAGTGTTGATGTCATTCCCATGTATGCTCATGTGCGCTCTCTCTCTCATCCTCCCTTCCTTACCCCTCACCCTCGCTTATCCCCTTTCTCTCTCTCTCTCTCTCTCTCTCTCTCTCTCTCTCTCTCTCTCTCTCTCTCTCTCTCTCTCTCTCATTCTCCCTCACTCGCTTTAATTTAATTTGCTATAACAAAAAATAGTTTACATATTTATTTATTATTTATAAAAGGCCCCACCAAAATCCTCAGCACCAGGCCCATGATGTTCTTAATCTGGCCCTGCACAAAGCATCAGGGTGAACTGGATCATCACAGCCCTTCTGTTTCTAGACAGTGCTGTGGCCAAACTTCCCAATGCAAATACAGTGAGCCGGCTGCATGAGAGGCACTTTCCAGAAGTCCTCCGTGGTACCTTAGGGCAAAGAACAACCCAAAAAATATGTTGTGTCTGTAGAAAACACGGATATAGGCGTGACACCCATTTTTTTATTATAAAAAGGGAAAAAAGTGCGCTTACTAATACAAACAAATCGTGAACAAGCTGCTAACTCAAAAATGTTATACTAACATAAAATCTGATACAAAAAAATGGAGTAGCGCTAAAAAATGGAGTAAGGCCTTCAAAGGACAGAAGGCTATATAAACACAATGTCTATCAAGGTGGTATGATATACAAAAGTGAAGAAAATCATTAATGAAAGTCCATGTGAAGAACAGATTCAGAGCGTGACGCCCCAATGTGATTCAGGTTATGTGAAGTCTGATTCCAATAAAGAGATACGACTTGCTGACCCTTACCGCAAAGAAAGATCCTAACGGACCAAGTCAAGCTGGATTCACTGGGTATGCTGGAGGGGATCCTCTCTGTATATACAATCCCTCCAGGGGTCACCAACCGATCAGTGAAACGACCAAATAAAAGGAAAAAACTCTTATAGTGTAAATCCGTGTGTGATGATCATAAACATGTATCCCCCGTGACTGATAATAGACAGTGTGAACATAAACAAACCACCACCAGTACACACACTGACCCTTACCAGAGCCACTGATCCATCAGGATCAGTCAAAGCATAGGGGATAAACACAGTAGGCAGCGATGGGACGTCTCAGCCAATGTTGGAACAGGAGATGCAAGACTGAAAGCAGCATTCAGCATTCACAAGAGCACGCAGAGCTCCTCACACATCTGTCTCACACATTTTTTTATTGTCCCTCCTGTCCTGACCAACCTGGTCTCTGCGTCAGGCCTCATACACACGACCGAGAATCTCGTCGTAAAAGAAACGTTGTTTTCCTCGACGAGGTTCTTGTCAGGCTTGTCGAGAATCTTGTCAAGCTTTCTTTGCATACACACTGTCAAGACAAAATCTCATCGTTCTCAAACGCGGTGATGTACAACACGTAAGACGGCACTATAAGGGGAAGTTCCATTCAATTGGCGCCACCCTTGGGGCTGCTGTTGCTAATCTCATGTTACTGCATGTTAATAAAAGTTTGGTGAGAGACAATTTGCGATTTTCAGTCTTCGTGCTTTCAGATTGTTTTCTGTGGTTCAGTTTGTGCTTGTGGGTTTGTATCTTGTCTTTCAGGGCGTGTGGTCAGGTCATATTTGTTTTACAGTGCGTTCCTGTCCGCTCGTTTCTGTTTTTCAGGTCGTTCTTCATAGGACTTGCTGTTGTTCAGTGCGTTCTGTTTAGTTTGTTCGTTCTGATTAGACGTTCGTTTTCTAGCCATGTTGCAGGCACCTGCTCATCGTAGTGTTCGTTGTGCAGACGGTTTGTGTTGGTCTTATTGTTTTAGACCTGCCCATGAACAGGGTGAGGAGGCGTTCTTGGACCAAGAATTGGTAGCTCCGTAGGAACCAATTCTCCCATATGCCTCTGCTGCGGGAGATCCAGGAGAATAATCCTGATGATTACAGGAATTTCCTTAGGATGTCTGACCCTTTTTCCCGCAGCTCTTGGCTTTGGTGTCGCCCTAAATCACCAGGCAGGACACCGTTATGCGGGAAGCCATCAGCCCTGAGCAGAGGCTAGTTGCCACGTTACGCTATCTGGCAACTGGGAGAAGCTTGCAGGACAGGCATCTCCCCCCAGGCTCTTGGCCTCATAATCCCAGATACCTGTTCTGACATTATACAAGTCCTGCAGGACGACTATATGAGGGTAAGTTTTCTCCGTTAATATCACATTCAATGTATTTAATGTATGCTAATGTATTGTATTTATTTCATCCTTCCCTAATTACCATGATTGTAATGTGCTGTGAATGTCCCCTTTGCCCTCATGCATGCTGTAAACTTTTAATGCTCCTTTTTTGCATATTTCCCTTCACTGACCTCTCCAGCATGCTATCCTGGGCCCAAACACACCTAGCCTAGTCTCTTCCCAATGTATTTTGTAAGATCCATTGAAGTGCTTTATCCTCTTCCCCCCTAAAAAGTGTTTTAAAGTATAGCTTCACCTTTTTTTTTTTTTTCTTAGGTCCCAAGCTCATCTACCCCCCCCCCCCCCCTAAAATTTTTACAATGGTCCATCAGAGGGGGTGAGGAATGTGATAATTGGGCCTTACATTTTTGTATTTAA
Source organism: Rana temporaria (assembly GCF_905171775.1). Classification (NCBI taxonomy): domain Eukaryota; kingdom Metazoa; phylum Chordata; class Amphibia; order Anura; family Ranidae; genus Rana; species Rana temporaria. Next base: position 134,264,189 of record NC_053494.1, read on the forward strand.
ATGTTAGAATGATGTTAGCCAATAATGTTTTTGTATAATCTGCTTGCAATGTTATGTGCAAAAGTACTAATTTGTTTTATCTTGTTTGATTCCACAGCTTCCGTCCACGCCACAGGAATGGCAGACTGTGGCATCAGAGTTTGCTACGCGGTGGGACTTCTCAAACTGCGGTGGAGCCATTGACGGGAAGCACGTCCGCATCATGCCACCACCCCGTTCGGGTTCCCAATACTACAACTACAAGGGGTTTAATAGTATTGTGCTGATGGCGGTGGTGTCAGCACAGTATGAGTTCCTCTTTGTGGATGTGGGGAAGAATGTCCGGATGTGGGATGAGGGAGCCTTCAGGCATACAGAGTTTGCTCTTCGTTTCCAGAGTGATGATCTTGCATTGCCACCGGATACAGAGAATGTGAAAGGACCCCCCCTTTTGTATTTCTGGCTGATGAAGCCTTTGGACTGGGAAAGCATCTCATGAGGCCATTCCCCCAGTGGACCCTCACCCCAGAAAGGAGGGTGTTCAACTACCGGCTGGCCAGAGCCAGAAGAGTTGTGGAGAACGCCTTCAGGATAATGGCCAGCCGGTTACACCTGTTTTTAACCTTTATGCACATGGTGGAATATAAATGGAACTGCATTATTTGTTGTTGCTGTATTCTACATAATTTCCTAAGGAGACAGTCTCCTACTTATATGGCCACAGTTGGGCCCGAGGCTGGACTTGCCTCAGGTGAAATCGCCTTGCCGGGCCTAGAACATGCCCGTACTGGCTTGCCCCCCCAAAGTGCCCGTGCAATCTGGGATATGTATGTAGAGTATTTCACGGGTAGGGGGGGCAATTTCTATGCCAGTCAATGTGTAACTTCATTATTTTAACAAAAAAAAATAAAAAATCTGTTGAAATTACATTTTTGATGTCTTGCTTGTGTTGATTTTAGCTATCTCCTAGTTTTTCCTAATGTACTACTTGAAGTGTCAAGTGTATTTTCATTATGAACTAACAACCATTTCACTGGTAACACCAAAACTAAACACAACAAAAGTTCTAGGGGATTTAAGAAAAACAAGCCACACTTTGTTGTTGTTTTTACAAAATGTTTACTTGGTGCATATTCACACACATTGGCCCAGATTCACGTAGAGCGGCGTATCTGTGAGCGGGCGTAGCGCATCTCATATGCGCTACGCCAACGTAACATAGAGAGGCAAGAACAGTATTCACAAAACACTTGCTCCCTAAGTTACGGCGGCATAGCGTAAATGGGCCGGCGTAAGCCCGCCTAATTCAAAGTAGGAAGGTAGTGGGCGTGATACATTTAAATTAACCGTGACCCCATGTAAATGAAGGGCCGAACGAATGGCGCATGCGCGCGCATGCTCAGAATCACGTTGCATATACTCCCTAAGATACAACGGCTCAATGCGTTTCACCTGAACGTAACCTACGCTCAGCCCCATTCACGTACGACTTACGTAAACAACGTAAAATACGACGGCTGTTCTGTCGTCCATACCTTTGCATGGGTTGCGCCTCCTTTTTGGTGGTTTATCTTTACGCCGGACGTATGCCTTACGTAAACGGCGTAGATTACAGTGACGGCGTATCTCGCTCATTTACATATTCAACGCGTAAATCAATGGAAGCGCCCCTTGCGGCCAGCGTAATTATGCGCCTAAGATACGACGGCGTAGGAGACTTACGTCGGTCGTATGGAGCCGAAATTCAGGAGTATTTCCTTTGCAGAATCAAGCGCATAGATACGGCGGCGAATCCGTGGACTTACGCGGCGTATCAGTAGATACGTCGGCGTAAGTCTTTATGAATCCGGCTAATGGTCTTTATAAAATATTTGATTGATTGATTGATTGATTTTTGAGCTTAATTAGGCGCCAAATGCCCACTGTGAAGTGAGCGTCTAAGCGCCGCTGGTGAGATGTAACTTTGAATCAATCCGTGGTGAAGAAGAGAGAGAAAAGAGAAGAGAGGGCGGTGAAAGGAAAGGGTATCCAGCCCTTAGGGGAGCAAGAGGAAAGAGCCGTGAAGTGTATGAGAAAAAATATAAAAGAAAAAAGGAACAGTGGGGATACTAGAGGAGGGGTAGAAGACATCATAGTTATTAGAGAGGCAAGTGGCCCCTTCAATGAGGGGGCGGACTGTGAGAGGGAAAAGAATATAAACTTTGAGGTGTAGATTTTTTTTTTAATTGCCATAAACTGGCATTTTTTTTTTTTTAGGAAAATAAAAAAATTAAAATAACATAACACAAAATACAACAATGTAAACTCTCGGCAATAACTTTGACATTCTAATTTTTTATTAAATTGTCTACCTGCCCATAATAAGATGGGGTGTTGTCACCCCTGGACAAGCCAAAAAAATTGAAGATGCACACAGTCTTTTTAGGGTTAAAAATTTGTATTTTCCTCCTTATTCTTATTGTCAACATGTGCTATCTGCCATCATGGGTGATCAATGGATGTGTTTTGTGTGTGAAACCCCTTCTTCCTTTCACCTACTTGAGTAGTGAGGAAGGGGTTGCACCCACAAAACACGGACATAGATATCCCGAGATAGCAGATAGCACATGTTTGTTGACCCACTGTGTGCATCTTCAAATTTTGGCTTGTTTGAAAAAGTGCAAAAAAATTATTGAAAACTGGGGGGGGGGGGGTGTCTTATTAGTTTCCCCCCAAGTCATCAATTATGTCCTTAAATGTTTCCTCAATAAAGGCCATTTTTTGTTTGATGACGTACATCTCCCTACTACACGCCTTGATTTGGAGGAGGATGTTTTAAGCCCTCGAATGGGAGAATCAAGGCCTTTATTCAGCCACACGTTCATCCCCTAAACCAAAAACAAAAAAAAAAGGAAATCTGCAGGCCTACATCTCGTATTACCCGAAGCTGTGGTGACAAATATTGACCTGTTGTAGGAATTTCAACCACGTCCTCCACTTCTCCTTCCTCCACTTCTCCTTCCTCCACTTCTCCTTCACCCACTTCTCCTTCCTCCACTTCTCCTTCCTCCACTTCTCCTTCCTCCACTTCTCCTTCCTCCACATTCTGAGGTCTGGGTGGCCGGTGAGGTGTGGGTTCCTGGCGAGGTGGTCATGAGGTGTGGGTTCCTGGCGAGGTGGTCGGTGAGGTGTGGGTTCCTAGCGAGGTGTGGGTTCCTGGCAAGGTCTGAGTTCCTGGCGATGTCTGGGTTCCTGGTGAGGTCTGGGTTCCTGGCGAGGTGGTTGGTGAGGTGTCGGTTCCTGGCGAGGTCTGGGTTCCTGGCGAGGTGGTTGGTGAGATCTGTGTTTCCTGGGCTCTGAGGAGTGGTGTCCTCCCAGTCTTCTCTCCCCTATGAGAATGAAACAAAAGGTACACTTAGCACACACATATTTGAGGGCAAAATTAGGAATATTAAACATTGCTTGGAAGTGGGGTACAAGTGTCTGTTTGGGCAGTTTAAAGCAGAAGACATGATTTTTGCAAACACAAATCTTGACTACTCACCTTTTTGGGACAAGTTTCACACATGTAGACACCCCAAAAATGCTCAAGAGCACCTGTGTGGATCACCCTAAAAAGGTTGTTCTGGTGGCCCACACTAGTGCTCTTGAGTGCAGATGTGTAAACAGCTGCTGAGTGTCCTCTCCTTTAGACTGATGTAATTTTGATTTTAATTCTAGTTACAAACACATCAGCTAGACACCAATGTAAACATATTTCTTGAATATAAACAGGCATATTAAAATATTTTTAACCCTGTATCTTCATAAAACATCGTATGTAGTGGCCGAACGATGTGACTGAAACGACCATTATTTTCTAAGGTCCCATATTCAATAGCAACAACATGGAACAACATTCAAGTTCTGAAAAACAATAATAATAGGGACCCAGAAGAAGTACTTACTTTTTTCAAGCATTCTCTTAATGCTCCTTAACCGGCTCCCTCAGTTTGAGGTATGACCACCTCTTTCTGAGCTGCTCCTTCGATCGTTTCACCCCAAAATGTCTACTCAGACTTTTTACCACTTTTTCCATAATTTTGGCCTTCCTTAAATTACGGTGGGTATAGGGCCCATGCCTGCCATCATAATCAGACTTTAGCAATATGTCCACCATTTCCGCCAATTCTGCCTAGGACATGTTAGATGCCTTGTATCTGCTCCTCGTTTCTGACGTTTCCTCATCAGTTGTGTCGTCGTTAGACAAATTTATAATTACAGAGACCTGCTCATCAGACTACGCCACGTCGTAGTTTTTGGATGAACTAGGCCTAATTGGAGACACCTGCTCATCGGATTCCGCCATGTCGTTGTTTTTGGATGATCTAGGCCTAATTGGAGACACCTGCTCATCTGATTGGGCCATGTTGTTTGCGCGCCAAAAGAGAAGGGGCGGGGAAACATTGAGTAAAAACGTCATGGGTGGGCGACGTGTGCGGAGTGTCACGCATGCGTAGTGTATATAAAGCTTAACACACATGTGTCGTACCTATGTTCGGTGTGCGGCGGAAGTCGTAAAAGTGAGGAACGTGTGAACGAAGGTATGATTTGAACTTGGGACATTTGATTGAAGGCCTATATGGGGATAAAGATTACTAGAGTTTATAGACTGTGATTGACATTAGTATATTTGTCTTTTGTTTTGTCTTGCAGAAAATATAAATCCATTCAACGAGAGGGAGTTCCTTGGTGATTTCATAGATAGATTAAGGGAGCTGCCCACTCTTTGGGCGACAAAAGACCCCATCCACTGGAAAAAAGAGCTAAGGACAGCAGCACTAAAGAGCCTGCTCCCATTTGTGAGCACTGAACAGCTGGACACTAAAATTGGGACCTTGGGAGGCACATACAGGATTGATCGTAACAAGGTCCTGGCTTCTCAGATGTCTGGAGCAGCAGCAGGGAATGTATTTGTACCGTCGTTGTGGTACTACAGCAGACTGTCCTTTCTTGACGACCACCTTAAATCAAGGCCATCACTTTCCAGCCTTCCCCCAGACAACCCTCCAGAAAAAGCTCCAGACTTCCCTCCAGCCTTCCCTCCAACCAAGCCTCCAGCCTTCCCTCCAGCCAAGCTGATCCTTCTCAGGAGCAAGCTGAGCCTTCTCTGGAGCAAGAGGAGCCTTCCATCCTGGAGGAAGACCCGGATGTGGTTGTCTGGAGCCATGTATAGTATTTTAAATGTATTTATTGTGGGAAAAAAATGCTGTAAAATAGATGTAAAGTGGCAGCACAAGGTGGCAGGTACCTCCCATCCGCCTTCCAACAAGAAGGGCCAGGAGGGATAGGAGGGTGAGCGAGGCAGCACTGGCCCTGATTAAAGAGGCACAGGTCACCCTTCAGCAGCCTACTACCCCTGAAGAGGGCTATGGCACCCTCGTAATGGCCAAAATTAGCCAAATGTCCGAGGACCAACGCCTCATATTTGAGCCCCTCTTAATTAGTTTGCTGAATAAGGGGGTGAGGGGGCACTTACAATATTTTGTAGCCACGGCCATCCTCCTCCACCTGCTTCTTTTCAACCTCCTCCTCCTCCACCTTCTTCTTCTCAACCTCCTCCACCTTCTTCTCCTCCATCTTCTTCTCCTCCACCTTCTTCTTCTCCTCCACCTTCTTCTTCTCCTCCTCCACCTTCTTCTCCTCCTCCTGGCATGAGTACACCTCCAGTGGCACAGGCTCCAGCCAAGCGGAGAAGGAAGGTTGCAGAGAAGGCTGTAGGGCAGGCTACAGAGAAGGTAGCAAGGAAGTCAGCAAAGGAGACTGGAGGGAAGGCTACCAGGAAGACCAAGAAGTGATGGCCTTGCTTCAAGGTGGTCTGACAGAAGGCAGCCTGCTGTAGTACCACAAACTTGGGACATATATCTGACCTGCTGCTGTTCCTGACCTCTGGGAGTCCAGGACCAGATTGGGCTCCCTCCTGTATGTGCTTCTCAATGTCCCAATTTTAGTGTCCACACAGAGTTGCACAAATAGCAGTAGGTTCTCCAGTGCTGCCTTCTATTTATTTTATTTATATTCTTTACCAGAATAAATGGCGATTTTTTTTTTTTTTACAGTTCATACTTGCCTATGTGTTTTTCATCAACCCAAAAATTTAGCTTGTGAGTAGGCAGGTTAACTTTAAAAAAACGACAAAAGGTCTAATTATAAAGGGACAGATCAGATAAGACCAAACAATAATGTTAAAATTGTGGTAACTTGACACAACAAAATAAAAAAAATACATCATGGACATGACTAGAAATTAAATAATAATTAAAAATGCAGATCTGTAATAAAAAAATATCTTGCTATATAAATTAATCAAAAATATTCATGAGATCAGCATGAAAAATGTTACAAAAAGTTAGTCAGAACTCTGTGTGAATATCAGCAGCAAAAGAAGTTCATTATTGTTAATTTTTGTACCATTCTAAAGATGATTTAAATGCGCAGCATTTAAACGATGCAATAATTTTTACAGCATGACAATTGTGCTATCTCCATCACAAATGCTACTTTTACTGAAGGTGCCCTCCCGTCTCATACTTTATCCTGAGCATGCACGGGTTTCTAAGCTTACACACGAACGTGTTTCTCATCGTAAACCAGCCCAACGAGATACACGACGAGGAAATTGAGACTCCCGACGAGAAAAAATAGAGCATGTTCTCTTTTTTTCTCGTCGAGATCCACAACAGTTTTCTCGACGAAAAACATACATACAACCATTTTTCTCTGCAATAATGCTCTGCCAGCATTTTTCTTGATGGATTTTGCCGAGGAAAACGGTTGTGTGTACGAGGTCTCAGTGAATGTTTGCATTGCTACCACACACTAGTGGAGTTATAGAGTAGGGTACAGCATGGCACAGTCCTAGGGCACACTTACGCAGGCTCTCGAAAGATGTTAGATGGCCATCGCATTTTGAAAGACCCTAACCTGAATCATTCAAAGTTATAATAATTGTGTAAAAAAAAAAATAATAATAAATAAATATGCCAAAAATAGTTGTTGTTTTATTGTTCTTCTATCTCTATTGTTTTCTCTGTATCGTTCTGTCTCTATTGTTCTCCTCTGTTTTACTGTATTTTATGATATACTGTAATGTTTTATTGTGTTGTGTTTTATTGTGTTTGCTTTGCAGGTATTGTATGTCCTACTGTTATACTGCAATGTTACTGTGTTTTATTGTTAACTATTATATGCTTTGCAGGTACGCTATTCTGCTGTAGCATGGGTTTATTTAATCTGACAGCAACAGGGTTTGTTCTCACGATGCGTAAAGCCGTGACTCCAGCGCTATAGGAGCTGATTTAACCACCACAGTTAAATAAAAGAGCATAGGGGCAGGGGTGGAGGGGCAAATTGCCCCTAACTTTAGAAGCGGATTGCCCCTATGCTTTGGCATATATTTTTTACTCTTTTTCGGCACAGATTGCAATAAAAAAATAGTTTTATTGAGTTAATGTTTTATTGATACCATTGTTTGCTTTTCAAGTATGCCATTTTTTATTTTGACAGCAACGGGTTTGCTCTCACGATACATAAATCAGTGACTCCAGCGCTGTAGGATGTGATTTTACCACCACAGTTAAAAAAAATCATATATGCCAAAGCATAGGGGCAGGGGTGGACATAGGGGTGAATCATCCCTATGCTTCAGCATATATTTTTATTTTTATTGTATGCCCATCGTTAGAAGTGGGTGGATGCAGGGCGATATTCTAATGGTGGGCATTAGAATGCAGTAGGTGATTCCACCACCTGACCATAGAGCTGATCAGAGACTAAAATGGTTCCAATCATCTCTATGACCTAAGATACCCGAAAGCTACAAACATTTCATGACTTTGCTTTCACTGGATATAAACAGCGCCATTGGGAAATTGGAAAAGCATCTGATCACACCAATCTTGAGTCTAATAGACCCCAATTGTTTAAAAAAAAGAGTATCTGTCACTACATATTGCTATCATAGAAGATATTTAATGATAAAAAAAAATCAAAAAAATTAAAGGGATAGTGTAAAAATAAAATAAAAAAGCAAAATGAATAATTCAATAAAATCATTAAAAAAATTATAATTTTGGGGGGTTCAACATAATTTTCTAGCAAAAAATAAATTATTTTTTCATGTAAACAAAAAGTGTCAGAAGGACTTGGTGGATGAAGTCGCATACGCTTCTAATGTTGGGCATAAAATGCCAGGACAGTTCAAAACCCACCCAAATGACCCCTTTTTGAAAGGTAGACACCGCCACCTAGATGGGGTAAGTGCCGGACCGACTTGCAGACAGTGAGTGAGTGAGTGGGCGGGGGAGGTGCCACTGGCCACTCTGATGGATGGTTGTTTGCCCCCCACAACAAAAAAACACGAGCGGCCACTGGGTATAACCTTTGCAAATTGGAAGGCTTCAAAGTAAGAGCTGGGAAAATGTGAAATACACTCCCTCAAGAACTAGTTCTCAGTGGATTGTTTAAAAAGAAAAAAGCTGTATGCATCTGGTTTTTAACATTTATAATAATAACAGCAGAGCTTGTTGATCCAGGGAATATCCAATCACTTTAGGTGATCATAAAGGGATTTTACCCCTGTTGGAGCAAATTGGACCATGCATTACATGGTTCTTTTTGTCTTGTCTTTTTGTCTTCCTCTGGATCTGGATCAGAGTAAAGTCTTTTTCATATATGGGGATTTCAATGTATTTTTTTATTGTATTTTTCATAGTTTGAACTTGATGGACTTGTGTCTTCTTTTTTTTTTTCAACCTGACTAACTGTGTAACTATGTAATCACCAGTTTAAACGAGTTTAGGAAATCCAGTCATTTTTAAAATATATGAGACTGTGGAGGGATAGCGCCAGACAGAAACAAAATTAGGCTGTGCAAGCAAATGAGCAATAACAGTTTACAGAAAACGATTAATTGCCCATTGTCAAACTCTCTTTACGGTACAAGGTAGGCTTATACTGTAAACTAGCTAAGTGACTGTCATATAAAATTCTTAAAGAAGATATACTGTATATGTGCAGTAAAAAAAAAAAGTGTGTGCTTTAATGTTTTAAAATATTGACTGAAACTCAAAAAGAGCCACAGCTAAACTAAGATTCAACTGACAAGTGATGAAAGGGATACAATAGCACCATCTAGGGATGCAAATAGCCAGCATGGCTACTGGGACAGGCAAGCTTTCTCCACCATGTACCCACAAGCAAGCGGGGTACTGAGCTTTACTTTATTTATCCCACTTATAATTTAGGAATATAATCTAAACTCCAGGCAGATACAAACACTTAACTAGTGTAAGTACCTGAATTTGAATTAGTTTTAGCTTCTTGTAATAGCCTTTATGGTGGCACTCATGCCTCGTACACACAACTGTTTTTCTCGGCAGGAAAAAAAAAGTTTTTCCAGATGGGATTCCTCTCAAGCCTGTCTTGCATACACACGTTCAGGCCAAATACCGCCCGTCCAAAGCGCAGTGACGTACACCATGTACGATGGGACTATAAAGGGGAAGTTCCATTCAAACCGCGCCACCCTTTGGGCTGCTTTTGCTGATCCTCATGTTAGTAAAAGTTTGGTAAAAGACGATTCGCCCTTTTCAGTCTTCGTGCTTTTCAGTCCGTTACTGCGTGACAAATGTGCTATCTCCATTCCGAACGCTAGTTTTACCAGAACAAGCACTCCCGTATCATACTTTATTTTGAGAATGCACATTTTTTTCCCCTCGGAAAAGCATATACACAACCGGTTTTCCTGATGGGAAAAAGTCCGCCGGAAGTCCCGGCGGGAAAAAAGAAAACATTTTCTCTTTTTTTTTTTTTTTTTTCAGTTTTCCTGTAGGGAAAAGCTTCCTGCCGGGAAAACTGGTTGTGAATACGAGGCATCAGACTGGGAGAGATAGAGACAATTCTCTAAGGCAGGTTTGCTGCATGTACGTGTGCTGAAAAGGAACATGCTTACAGGAAAGCAAATCCCCAATGTGACTGTGTTGATTCCAGGACTAGATGAATCCAAATACAAATGCTTTGGCAGGTATAAAATCTCCAATACATATGTATTTCAAAAACTTGAAGTAAAAAAAAAATGAGTCTGATGCCTTGTACACACGGTAATACATACAGGAAAATAGGAAAAGCTGCTTATATAATATGAATTATACAGTGCCTTGCAAAAGTATTCACCCCCTTGGCTTTTTACCTATTTTGTTACGTTACAGCCTTTAGTTCAATGTTTTTTTAATCTGAATTATATGTGATTGATCCGAACACATAAGTCTAAGTTGGTGAAGTAAAGTTAGAAATATACATACATAAAACTATTTTTCAGAAATAAAAAAAATTCACCCCCTGTTATGAAGCCCATAAAAAGCTCTGGTGCAACCAATTACCTTCAGGAATCACATAATTAGTGAAATGATGTCCACCTGTGTGCAATCTAAGTGTCACATGATCTGTCATTACATATACACACCATTTTGAAAGGCCCCAGAGGCTTCAACACCTAAACAAGAGGCACCACTAACCAAACACTGCCATGAAGACCAAGGAACTCTCCAAACAAGTAAGGGACAATGTTGTTGAGAAGTACAAGTCAGGGTTAGGTTATAAAAAAAAAAGCTTTGATGATGCCTAGCAGCACCATCAAATCTATCATAACCAAATGAAAAGAACATGGCACAACAGCAAATCTGCCGAGAGACGGCCGCACACCAAAACTCACAGACCGGGCAAGGAGGGCATTAATCAGAGAGGTAGCACAGAGACCTAAGAAAACCTTGGAGGAGCTGTAGAGTTCCACAGCAGAGAATGGAGTATCTGTACATAGGACGACAATAAGCCATACGCTCCATAGAGTTGGGCTTTATGGCTGAGTGGCCAGAAGAAAGCCATTACTTTCAGCAAAAAAAAAAATGGCAGGTTTTGAGTTTGCAAAAAGGCATGTGGGAGACTCCCAAAATAATCAAATTTTGTTGCTTTGCAGCCTGAAATGATACAGACACCGTTTTTGTTTAATCCACCTGTATTTACTAACTTATAACATTCAAGTGAAAGATATAACACCAATGTGTCAGAAAAAAACAATAATTCAAAAACAGAATCTATGAATTGGAAAAAGGAGCCCTTATGTCAGTATTTTGTTGGACATTTTGCTTTAAATACAGCCTTCAATCTGTTGGTATATGTCTCTACCAACTTTGCACAGCTAGACTTTGCAATATTTGCTCACTCTTCTTTGCAGAACTGCTCATGTTCAGTTAAATTCAATGGTGACAATTTGTGGACTGCAGTCTTCAAGTCATTCCACAGATTTTTGGATATTGGATTTTCGCCAGACATAGCATTTGGTGTTGAGGCCAAATAATACATTTTTTGTCTCATCTGATCACCTTAAATGCATCTTGAAGATTCTGAGGCCACATGGAAAAAAGGGCCCGGATTCACAAAGCACTTAAGCCGACGTATCTCGAGATACGCCGCTTAAGTGTAACTATGTGCTGTTGTATCTATGTGCCGTGCCCACAATCTGAGATACGCCTAAAAATAGGCTTCCTACAACCGACGTAACTTGCCTACGCCGTCTTATCGTGGGCGCATATTTACGCTGGCCGCATTTGCCGCTCCCATTGATTTTCTATGCACATATGCAAATGAGGGAGATATGCGCCCGGCGCATAATATACGCAGTTTGAGTAAGTTGTACGTCCGGCGTAAAGTTATTCCCCATATAGGAGGCGCAACTCATGCAAAGGTATGGACCAGGGAACAGAGCCGTCGTATTTTACGTCATTTACGTAGTACGTGAATAGGGCTGGGCGTAGATTACGTTCACATCGTAGGCAGTGTTCCGTCGTATCTTAGTAGTTCCGACGTGATTCTGCGCATGCGCACTGGGATGCGTCAATGGGACGGTGCATGCGCCGTTCGTTTTAAGTACTTCTATGGCGCTTGGCCCATCATTAGCATGGCTCACGCCCACTTCCACCCACACTGACTTACGCCAAGGAAACCCAGCGTATCTTTAACAGCGTGTGGGAGCGAGTGCTTTGTGAATCCAGTGCTTGCATCTGTGCACTGCGCTGGCGTAGCGTAAAAGAGATACGCTACGGCGGCATTAATATGTGCCGATGTATGTGAATCCGGGCCAAGGTGTTATGGTCAGATGAGACTAAAATTTTATTATTTGGCCTCAACACAAAACGATATGTCTAGTGGAAATCCAATACAGCGCACCAACCAAATAACACCATTCCTACAGTAAAGAGCATGACGGTGGAGAGTGAATTACTTTCTAGCTTTTAGTTATCTATCTAAACATAGTTTATGTATAGATCTATGAGAGTACGGAGGGAGTGTAGGCAGGTGCAGTTTACCCTCCCCTCTGTAAGTGGGGCTGTGTGTGGACCATTGTACAGAGGGGATTGAGGATGAGAAGAGCAATATTTCTCAGCAGCGTCCATAAGTGCCACCAGGGGAGCAGTAGTCTGACCTCAGCGGCCATCATTGATGTGGGCAAAATCCTAATAAATACCAGTGGCCCATTAAGGTTGGCACTCAGTTGAAAAGTGGATAGAGTAGGAACAGGATCCAGGTTGGTTAAGGATAGCCTACTAGAGAAAAGTTCTTGATGAGGAGGGGCAGACTAGTGACACCATTGTCCGCTCTAACTTCCAGGCCACAGTGCATTGATCTAGGACTTTCCCAGTTAATCTACTACTGTTTGCACCACACTCTGTCTATCAGCCACCCTCTTCTCAGGAGCTTCTCTTGTAATGTAAGATTTATCTATGGGACAACATTGCTACTGGTAACTTGCCACTGTGTGTCATCATTGTTAAACCTTCCGCACCTGTATTGTATGTGTTGTGGTGCTGCTGTTTCCACCCTGTTGAACCACCTGGCCCCACCAACAGGTAGCCTCTTCAGAATTTCACTATGGGGTCCCATTTTCTGAAGTCATGCCTCTGGTTAATTGTCAATAAATGAAGTGCACTAAAGCCATCAATTTTTCCATTTTCTTTTTACAGAAAATTGTAAATGTGTTATTTTATAGACACAATTATCGTCAATATATTGCTTGAAAATTATTTTTGTATTCCATAGAGAAAAAAACACTAGCCCTATAGGCCTATATCTGAGGCTGGGTTCACACTGATACGACACGACAGTCATCCGACTTTCATCCTACTTTGCTCTGCGACATCAGTCCTACATCGATCCTACATTGGTCCGACATCCGTCCGACTTTCATGAACAGTATACTACTTTGATCCAACTTTGTGATAGTCTGAGGCCGCGTACACACGGTCGGACAAAACCGATGAGAATGGACCGAGGTTCAGTTTCATCGGTCCAAACCGACCGTGTGTATAGCCCATCGATCTGTTGTCCTTCAGTCCAAAATTTTAAAACATGCTTTAAAATCGAACCGATGGACCGCTGCCCGATCGGTCCAAACCGATGGTTAGTACAGAAAGCATCGGTTCAAAACCCGCGCATGCTCAGAATCAAGTCGACGCATGCTTGGAAGCATTGAACTTCATTTTATTCAGCACGTCGTGTGTTTGACATCACCGCGTTCTGACCCGATCGTTTTTTTTACGCACATCAGACCATCAGGCCACTTCAGCGGTGAACCGATGGAAATGGCCCGTCATGTCATTCTCATCGGTTTGGAACGACCGTGTGTACGTGGCCTCACAATCCCAGTGTGAGATAAATTCCTTTTACTGCTGTTATCACCATGTCGGATGTCAAAAGTGGGATGGTTAGGACAAGGATCCTACATTGATCCGACTTCAATGACATTCAATGGGCTGAAGTAGGACCAAAGTCAGAACAAAGTAGTACAGGGAGCATTTTCAAAGTCGGACCGACTTGTGTCGGACCAGTTAAGACGGCTCTCATAGGGAAACATTGATTTTCACACGTCATGCGTCATGAGCTCCCAATGTCGGAGCGTTTGTCGGACCAGTGTGAACCCGGCCTCAAAGTAAAGCCATAGTGTAGTGCATTTCCTTTGTTAATCCATCTATATGAGCTTCTATAACAGCAGTATTATTTAAGCTTTTATAAACGAAAAAAGTGTACTAGGGCAGATCTGTGACTAGTGAAATACAGCCTTGACTTTAAAGCACGCTGGGTCTCATTTTTTGGGATGTACAATCTTTGCCAAGGCTTTTGGATCTGTAGCATTCATTGACACCAGGGCATATATAAACTGTCTGAGTAGCACACACACTAGCTCAACTCCATTCACAGACTGAGACATACCAGCTCTTCTGCCAAATGCCATAACTGACAAATTCCTTGTCTGGGCCTGAAGAGAACTCACCTCCAAATAACACCTGCCTTTTATTTTTAAAGGTGTTATTTCACATTGATAGTAAAAACTAAACAAAGCATGGCAAACAATTTCTTAGTGGTGTGCTAGAGTTTGGCTGAACAAGAGTTAAAAAATCTCGACCACTATTTCCCTCCACAGCAGTCTAATGGGGATGAAGGATGCACATCTGTACATGTATGCATCATTAGCTTCTTATCAAATTTTAAGCCTCACTTGAAGCTTGTCTCCCTACAGGGAGTATGGAAGACACAGAGAAATTCATCAGAGGATACAAGACAGCATGTGTATGTCTCAACAAAAGTGGCACACATCTCAACCGAATGATTCTCACATACGGGTGAAGGTTCAGCTATTCTAGATGGATGAAATGCTACAGAAAAAAGATGTGCTGCGTTCGTAGCTAAAACAAACAATGCGCTCAATGCAGATATTTGCAATAGGATGCAATCTGAAGAGTGAAAAATTTAAAGTGAATTAAGATTTCTGGAGAGATTTGTTCCTCCACATTGCAGTATGTGTAACTTCTGTTCCCTGAATATCAGAAAACAATCCTATGCATTTCATGGAAAGTTATATCTATTCTTCCTTTCATGTCTTTGCAGTTTACTGCAAACATAGTTTTTTTTCTTCTGTTGTTGATTGGGGAAAATAATAGAGCACAGCCAGGGCAATAATGAAACATGACAGTTAAAATAAAGAAGCAGCAGGTGAACGTTTCAGTCATAGGATAGAAGGAACTTGCTGTAGATGATTCATTTCTCTTGACTTAGCGTGCCCCTGGCTGAAGTTACTACCAAAAGTGTGTCTCTATCTCCTAGCAGCAACATCACAATGAGTAGTTATAACATTGTAAATTATGAAATACAACCAAAAATTCCACCTGGGAGAGAGTGGCTATTATTTTTTAAATTTTGAGAAATCCCTTAGACAAAGAGCAACATGCAAAGGGCACCATTATCCAGCAACCAATCAGCTATAATTAATACAGTCATCTGAAAACTACATTTTGCACATTATCATTTCTCTTTTGTTTAAAAACAATACTCCCAAAAGAACAATTAGGGACTGCACACAAGATTAACAAATACAGTTTTATTGAGGACTGATACAGTTTTTCAGCAAAATCCACTTATAAATATGTGTAACAGTGGCGGCTGGTGCTCAAAATTTTTGGGGGGGCGCAAAGGAAAAAAAAATTGCAGTCTCACTGTGCCCAAACGCAGCCACTGTTCCATGCCATCAAACGCAGCCACTGTGCCATCAATTTACACCACTGTGCCATGCCATCAAACGCAGCCACTGTGCCATCAATTTGCACCACTGTGCCATGCCATCAAATGCAGCCACTGTGCCATCAATTCGCAGCACTGTGCCATGCCATTAAACGCAGTCACTGTGCCATGCCATCAAATGCAGTCACTGTGCCATCAATTCGCACCACTGTGCCATGCCATTAAACGCAGTCACTGTGCCATCCATTGTCACCACTGTGCCATGCCATTAAACGCAGCCATGGTGCCATCCATTGTCACCACTGTGCCATGCCATTAAACGCAGCCACTGTGCCATCCATTGTCACCACTGTGCCAAGCCATAAAACGCAGCCACTGTGCCATCCATTGTCACCACTGTGCCAAGCCATAAAACGCAGCCACTGTGCCATCCATTGTCACCCCTGTGCCATGCCATTAAACGCAGCCACTGTGCCATCCATTTTCACCACTGTGCCATGCCATTAAACACAGCCACTGTGCCATCCATTGTCACCACTGTGCCATGCCATTAAACACAGCCACTGTGCCATCCATTGTCACCACTGTGCCATGCCATTAAACGCAGCCACTGTGCCATCCATTGTCACCACTGTGCCATGCCATTAAACGCAGCCACTGTGCCATCCATTGTCACCACTGTGCCATGCCATTAAACACAGCCACTGTGCCATCCATTGTCACCACTGTGCCATGCCATTAAACGCAGCCACTGTGCCATCCATTGTCACCACTGTGCCAAGCCATAAAACGCAGCCACTGTGCCATCCATTGTCACCCCTGTGCCATGCCATTAAACGCAGCCACTGTGCCATCCATTGTCACCACTGTGCCATGCCATTAAACGCAGCCACTGTGCCATCCATTGTCACCACTGTGCCATCTTATTAAACGCAGCCACTGTGCCATCCATTGTCACCACTGTGCCATGCCATTAAACGCAGCCACTGTGCCATCCATTGTCACCACTGTGCCATGCCATTAAACACAGCCACTGTGCCATCCATTGTCGCCACTGTGCCATCCATTGTCACCACTGTGCCATGCCATTAAACGCAGCCACTGTGCCATCCATTGTCACCACTGTGCCATGCCATTAAACGCAGCCACTGTGCCATCAATTGTCACCACTGTGCCCTTTAATGGTCGCCGCTGTGCCAATGGTCGCCGATGTGCCAATTGTCCCCACTGTGCCCTGTAAATTGCTTTCTTCCCCCCCGCCCGGCACTTACCTTTACTGGACTCAGGCATCCACGTCCCACGATGTCTTCTCCCGCCCTCGATGACTGACAGGCGTCTCAGCCAATCAGGTTACCAGTAGCCAGAACCGGCCAACCTGATTGGCTGAGACGCCTGTCATCTTATCCAGTCTGTGCGCTCCGAGGATAAGTTTCCGGGACCCGAGGGCTGTATTGGGAAAGCCTATCAGAGCTGTTGGCTTTGATAGACATTTCGTGCAGCCAACCAGCTAGCGTTATTCAGATGGCTGGACATGAGCGCCGACCATCTGAATAACAGTGGCGATAATAACATAGATTCGTGCAATGCATGAATCTATGTTATTTCAGTGGCGGTGAGAGCCAGAGGGGGCGGCGCTCCAGCGCCCTCTATGGACGAACCGCCACTGATGTGTAACTGATGTGTAACTTATGGGTATAAGTTGTGTGAATCTTGGGTGAAAACATTTATAAATAGAACCCTTAGATGTGTAAAGCTCTGTAAATTTAACAGGATTACATTATTGCATTACCCCTTACTTTGTATGTTTTCTCTCCCTGTGCTGTGCACATTCTGTAGACTCTGTATGAACTTCCTGTGGACAAATATGTTTCTCAGCAGCAACTGAACATCAGAGGTTCACTGGGGTGACTATGGCGGAATTTGGTAATATACTGTGTATTGGCACAGCTGCTTGTGGTCCCTATAACAAACATGCAGGAAAGGGTCACAGTGCTGCAGCTAAACTAAGTAAGGGCTCAATGTAGGCTAATGGTAAAAACATGCAGTTGGGCCGCTTTGTTGGGGAGCCAGTGGGCGATGGTGTTCACATTCCACAGCCGAGATGCTTTGTTTTACAGGCACAGCAAAAATGATCCCCATGTTGCATTTGATAGGCGGTACAAATCGCCCCAGAGGAAGCGATTTGTCGCGAAACCAGGTCGGGCGGAACGTGCATCTACACCGGTATCACCCCCCGTTGACTGCATTTTTCCACACCATTGATGGGCTGTCTGGTCTGCTTCCGGCCGGAGCTTCAACTTGATAAGCCTGTCAAACACTGCTAAATTGTAAGTGTGCTTTTGTCTTAATTTTTAAATAAATCAATTTTTTACGGATTTACACTATTGTGGCCTCCTATGTTTTTTATGTGGTATGGTCACCGTATCCTCCAACACGGGAGTGCAACCGAGATCGTTATCCGGATTGTCCATACAAGCCCTCACTCCGCAGAGTTTAATATCTTCATGCTACCTGGGGTCTTCTTTTAACTAAGAGACCACCGGGAATCTGGTAAGCAGATTCATTACTCGTTTGGTGGAGGTCTCTTCTTTTTGGATTGTCACTTACCAACATGGACTTTTCTTTTCATATTCACTGGTGAAAGGACTTTTTTGCTTCCATTAAGGATTTTTTTCTGATAATTTGTTGTTCATTTATATTCCTCATATTATTCACGGATGATTTATTTTATTCGGTTTTGGACACATTTATACATTTTATATTATGTGTAGCGCATCTTGTTTTTTCTCTATGTTTTCACAGGCGGTACAGCTGCCATTCAATACCATTCAAGTGAATAGGGCTATTGGTGGTGTGGAATTTATGGGGTTATAGCTTCCTACAGCTGCCTGTCAAACAGCTCTGAAATGTGATCCTAATTCTAACCAATTTTTAGAGGGGTGGCAAACCTAATAACTTGTGTTGCAAGGTCTCCGGCCTCCTTCAGTCTAATGAGAACCTCCAGGGCCAGAGATAGCTGACATCCTTCTGTATATGGTGGGTTGTGAGGCATAGTGGGTGCAAGTTGGATAAAGTTATTGTGCACCAGACACTTCTTGAATGCATAAGAGATATTTTTTTTCTCTTACAAACTTGAATGGGGGAAAGAGGGTTAGGGCCAGGACAGCCGTGCAAGGATGCTGTTTCCTATGCCAATAGTCTTTAACGGTTCCTAACTTAAAGCGTAACAGTTCCTTCACTTTTACTACAACTTCTCCTGGTAGTTCTTCAGCACACTGAGCTCCCGGTCTCTCACTAGACCCTCTGATTTACTGCCACTGAATCCCTTGAGCTCCTACAATCTTTACAGTGGTATCTTCTTCAAACGTCACCCCCGCTTCTCTGCTGGGTCCCTAGATTGGCACTCCCGATACTTCTCAAGCTTCACCCGACTGGCCTGCTCGCTTCCTGGCTTGATACACAAGGCTTCTCTGCAAGCGTCACCTCTGCTGACTGGGTCCTTGACTTGATCACCGCCTGAAGTTTCCCAATTCTACACAGCGCCCGTTCAGTGAGAATACTGCTCCTGTACTTGCTTCAGTTACTCACTGTGGTCCCTGGTAATAAGGCGGAGTGGTCCCTTAGTGGTGATGACAGCTTCCCCTCTACCTCCAAACATGACAGGTTCTCTGGCCGGCAGAATCCTCAAATCTGGTTGGACTGCAAGCCACAATCCCAATCCTGTGCTGCTCTCTTGCTTCTGGATAGGCCAGATAGCCTAGCAGCCAGATGCCCCCGGGATAGGCCCAGTCTCCGGCCTGGCAGGACGGGGCAATATGACATACATCCACCCAGACAGCCGTCCAGGTGGCACAGAACACAGATCACCTGACTCCACCCAAATATATAGGCCCTCCCAGCAGGCCAAGGATTCAAGAAAACCCCCGCCTATTGGCTGAGATACCCCACATACTCATAACCTGACCCTGGGTTGCCCTTCTCATATCCAGTACCACCAAGTACCCGGCCACCTAGTGGTAGAAGAGAAAAGTGCACCAAGGCCAAACTTAGGGAGAAATCAATAGATCTCTAACAATCAACCAGGATAACTACTCCTGGCAAGTACATTTGTGAGGATCAACCCTGCCTAAACTCCAGGGTGCTACACTTGATTTATTAAAACTGGAGGGTGCAAAATCCATGGTAGCCAATCAGCTACTATCTTCAGCCTCTTCAATTAAGCTTTGACAATAAAACCTGGAACATGGTTGGTGTCATAGGTGTGCCAGGTGTGCCCAGGCACACCCTAATCATTCCCTGCAGTGCCGATTCCCCCTGCTGCCTGGTGTCCCCTCCCACAGCATGGCTGGCTTCCCTCCTCTCCCATTGGCTACTGCAGTGGGCAACCATAGATGATATTTCAGTATGAGTGGGGGAAGGGGTAATGTCATTTACAGGCCCCTTCCCTTTCTGAATGAGCACAGTGAGAGATCAGAACTGTGTTCTTAAGTTTTCAGGTGCACACCCTAATGCAACAGACTGTGCACACCTATGGTTGGTGTCTATGCAGAGCTGCATTGATTTTGCACTCAGTTTTAGTAAACCAAGCCTAAAATGACTTAATTAGAATCTATATAAAAAGTGAAGGAACCTGTTGTCATTACAGGATCATGTGCAACAACATACATGGTTTAACTGTTCAATTTTAGATGCAAGTTAAATAAACATGTCCAACTTTAAAAGGAAGAGCAGCTGTGTATAAAACCTTGCCCCCAGTCAGAGAGAATACCTATTAGCCTTTATTAAAGGGATTCATTAAGGTATTAGATGAGTATAGGGAAAGAGATTGTCAATTTCTGTTCAAAATTACCTGTTTTAATAGCATTTAAATAATATATTTTAAACTATTAAAAGTGAGACCACAATATGATGATAGCCTCTATTTTAAAGTAAACGTATAATTGGTTTGTATACATGTCCTTTCTTTGTTCAGGTCCAGTAAAATAATTGTGCATTTTTCAGTCAAGTAATCCTAAAGTTTTGCATATGAGTTGTATCAGGGGTCAAGTCCTGGGGGAAAAAGTGTGGGAACTCCCACACAAGATCCACTCCCCCACCAAAAAAAAAAAATTATACGCTCATATGCATAATTACTGAAACCGCATGTTTGCTTGTTTTTTCGATCGACTGTTCCTTTAGTAAACCTTTATGTTACTGGCCGCGAGTTCTTTCAAAATCCTGCGATAACTCGCGGCAGACCTCCGCAGTGTCTCCTGGGAACAATGACAAAAGCTCCCAGGAGACATTGCGGCATCGAGGAAGTGACGGAATACCCACACACTACCTGATGAATCCATATACAGGAAGCGGCCAGTAACATAAAGAATTACTAAGGTTCGCCTGCCCCTGACAGTGACTTGAGCTGGGCATCGCCGCTTAGTGAAGGATTGGCTCGGGCGGCTCAGCTGCTCTCAGCTGCTCTAGTCCTGCAAAGGGAACTGAGTTCCTGCTGTGAAAAAAGTGCAGGAACTCCATTCCCACGCGTTCCCGCAGGGCTTGAGCCCTGAGTTGTATGTAGTCTTTTCTCTAGATAGCCAAGGATTGTTTAGGCCTCCTCTGTCTCCAACTGCCTGTTGTAAAAAGCATGCATATAGGGCCTAATGGCTTTGACTGAGTCAAATGGGTAATTCATGCCTTATCTAAAATTTCCAATCCAAGTTTTCAGTCAACAAAAACAGCAATAATGGATGCCAGTCTATTTAAATAACACATAGTTCTCTATGTATTCTGTGTCATTAATACATTTTAATTTGTAAAACAAAGGTTGTAAACATATGAGCATTAATGTAAACTTGTTATTTTAAAATCCAATACACCTAAAAAAGTTAATAAATTGACCCAAACTTTTAAAGTTTGTTCTTATGTGATGTTTGTTAGCATTGGAGTCTGCATCACTGTGTTAATTACAGGCAAGAAAAATCTAGCAGTCAAGCTGGTGAATATAATGTAATACTATTTTAGCATTCCAAGAGTTAACAAAAAACATGTTCAGTTGTTCAGTTCCTATTTAATGTCTCTAACCATGCCTGATGCTTCCAGGGAAGACTGCCGATTCCTTCAGAGGAGACGAGCATCTAAGGAGTTTGTAAATGTGTTTTAATTAAGATTCTGCTAAATTTTAACAGGCACCAACTCGAAAAACAAAGCAGCTGAATAATTAACTTTGATGAGAGCAGATGCTGCTCTAATGACAACCTGTTACCGCTCAAGTGCATCGTTATTAGGTTGATTGCAGTTTTAGAGATGTCCAGATCTCTGTAGGAAATGCAGAATTGGGAGTTCATGTTCCTGGAAGACCGGCCCTTATCAGCGTTTACCAGTCCCACATTTCATTAGCTGCCTTCCAGCTCTCCCTCATGACCTAGGACCAAAACATACAAGTAAAAGTACAGTAAAAAGTAAGAATAAAATAACTGGTGCAAGTTTTCTGAAATATGTAACATGTAATAATACAGAATCTATCCATACTGTACGTAGCTAAATTTACTTAGGAAAATATGTTGTTAACTTTTCCATCATAATTATATCACCAGCTATGTAACAAATCCCAAATTCCAAAGACAACAGAGTTCAGGTGAGCATCTGTGATGTTGTTCTTTCCTAGCACCATGACATCACCATGCATTTCAAAATTATGTCATCAACACTAGACACTAGAAGTCTATATTCAACATTATTTTTTAATACGTTTTTATTTTATTCTTTCATATGTCTACATTTACATCAATAATATCACATTTCTTCATTAAGTCTTTTTCCATTTCATAAATGCAGCCACACAAGAGAATCGTTATACATTACATTCCACCTTGAAAAATAAAAACAAAAAACAAGAATGAAACAAAAGAGAATAAAGATAAACAAAGTTTTAGTGAGAGAGTGGAGGAGGATAAAGAAGAAACCTCTCTCTCCCTACTTCTCTCTCCATCTCTACCCCCCCATTCAAAATACAAACTACTAGTGTTGAGCAGAATATGCCATATTCGATTTCGCGATATATCTCGAATATATATTCGAATATTCGAGATATATTCGCTAAATTCGAATATTCGTGATATTTTATCGAAAGTAAATGATTGCGATTTTTCGCTATTGCGAATGCGAAAATAATTGCGATTTTTTGATAACTGCGGTAGGAGCACTCTGATTGGCTCAGAATATTCGTGATATTTTATCGAAATATCGCAACATGCGAATGCGATATTTATTGCGCAATTTCGAGAAATGCTGGAGGAGCGCTCTGATTGGCTCAGAATATTCGTGATATTTTATCGAAATATCGCAACATGCGAATGCGATATTTATTGCGCAATTTCGACAAATGCTGTAGGAGCACTCTGATTGGCTCAGAATATTCGTGATATTTTACAATACAAAATAATTGCGAATATTCGGCAAATGCGGAAGGAGCACTCTGATTGGCTCAGAATATTCTTGATATTTTACAATACAAAATAATTGCGAATATTCGGCAAATGCAGAAGGAGCACTCTGATTGGCTCAGAATATTCTTGATATTTTACAATACAAAATAATTGCGAATATTCGGCAAATGCAGAAGGAGCACTCTGATTGGCTCAGAATATTCTTGATATTTTACAATACAAAATAATTGCGAATATTCGGCAAATGCGGAAGGAGCACTCTGATTGGCTCAGAATATTCTTGATATTTTACAATACAAAATAAAAAGTGTTTTGCATTGGTGGTGATTCTTTACTCTATCCATCTGTCACAGCCGTTTGTCAATCAAACACCTTGAAGATTGAACACGTTCATGCTGCATGCTTTGGACTTTTTTTCACTTCACATATCAAAGACATTTTTATGAAAGATTATTTTTCTATTATTGGGACTATATTTCTTTATATATTTGTTTCACTGTGTATTTCACAAGTTATTTGCGCTTGCTTATTTTATAATTTGCCCACATGTCTTGTCACTAGACATATTTTTTATTCTTGTAGAGCGACTCCATTTTCTGTCTTGTATTAATTTATGTTGTATAACATTTTTGAGTTGCTGCTGTATTCTCCCCTTTTTTAAGGTATGCGCAATTTTTTCCTTCTTACAAAAAATAATAATATCAAACATACAAATATTCATAACATACACATACACAAAGCCCCCCCCTTTTGCATCAGAGACAATCAGAGTTCTCCTACCACAGTTATCGAAAATTCGCAATCATTTTCGCATTCGCAATAGCGAAAAATCGCAATTTTTTTTTTTTCAATTTGGCAACATAAAAGGATCGCCTCAGCTTAGCTACTCGGCCCAGGGTCTCTAATCATACCAGCAATGCTTTTAGACGTCGATAGGATGTGATCTGTTTTAAAAATCAAATTGAAAAAATGCGAATATTCGGAATTGCGAATATTCACCGCGAAATTCGAAATATAGCGCGATTTCTCGAATATGCTATATTCGAGTCGAATATTCGCAATGCGAATATTCGTGAGCAACACTACAAACTACCCCATTAGCCTGGTTGCAGCCCCCCCCCCCCTTTACTGACTAACATTAATCAGGATTCACATCTATCTGTGCCTCTCTTATACTTATTCACCACTAAGAGATAACACTGAGTATAACCAGAAAAGGATTGGATGGGGGGATGGGGTAACAAACCCGGGGACTTTATACGGTGTCAAATTATAGATGAATCGGAGAATAATGGTATAGATAAAAATATAATTTATTAGAAAATACAAAATTTCACAAGATTGAAACATAACAATGTTGATCCTTGTAGTCATATAGCGGCTTGGATAAAACAAGCAACGCCCAGACCTGTTAGAAATTGCCCGACATGTTTCGCTACAAGCTTCATCAGGAGCATATAAACAGGGAAGGCTACAAGGGATAAACAGAAAACAACATCATCAATATTTATATGGATAATTGGCGTGTCGATAGTGTTACACTGACAAGCAATAAGAAAATTTAAACGATAAATGATAAACAATCATGAAAATTGAAAGGGGACAAAAACAATTAAATAATGTCAAATATTCATGAATAATACAGAGATCACAAAAACCATAATAGATAAAAATGATCATGAGCAGACTTACCACGCAAAGATTAAAGATCATCAAAAGGTCATATAGTAAAACTTAAAACTACGCATACAAAGCCATAGTTTGAAGCCAAATTGGACCTGTAGACATAGAGCCACACTGGAACCATTCCATACAAGGGCTGTCAGAAAATGCTGCAGTATATAAAAGAGAATGGATAGAATTAAATATATGCAGGGTAAAGTATAGTGTACAATGCATGTAAGTCCATAAAATTACAGACACACACATGCATACACACATTGAGACATCTATGCACAAACCCTGTGCTTGCAGGGTGTTGCATGAAATATATGTATATGTATAAGGTTAGGTGATAAAAAGGAAGTATATCCTAAAAAGTACCTATTAAGGTTGGTAGGGTCCAGTGGATAAAGCTGGCAACAATGTACAGATGAATCCAGCACATGAATGGTTAACAACCATTAGTCAAAAAATGGGAAGAGAACCCCAATGTAGAAGACTGGTAAAAAACGAGAAAGAGAAAAAGTATATATAAGTAATATATATTTGGGTAAATAGGATCAATAAAAAAATATATAATATAGTTGATTTAGTGAGAGGTCCAAAATATGCAAAGCAGCAAAAAAGTAGTACACCACATACCTGATTGCTGATAAAGAGTTGGCTGAAGAGCAGGGATAGACCGACACAAAGCAGTCTAGTGACCCTGACACGGCAGAGCCATTGAATGGATCAGGAAGAGAAATCTCTTTATATACCTCCCACAGAGGCGTTTGATGACGCCGCTGGGGGTGGGCTAAGGTGGTGGGCAGTGATTGGTGCTGAACTACAAGGGGGAGGACAGGGGGGAAGAACAATGGAAATCCCCTGTCTAGGATCGCCACCAGCGGCGAAGCAGACCCGACGCGCGCACGTCAGTGACAGATAGATGACGTCACAGAACGGCGCTAGGAGTGAGCGCCATCTTTGAACAGGGATGGAAACCTGGCAAAGCGGATAGCAGACTCAAGTGGGTCACTGACAGTCAGTTCGTCGTCACCAAACGGTGAACGGCGACGAGAGAAAGCGAACTCACTGGTGGGCCAGCAGGGCATGGTAGAAAGAGGCCAGAGTGGAGGTGGCCAGGCGATATCCAGAAAACTCCTCATCATTGGCAGATGGATGGAGCCAAACAGAGAGTTAACAACAACAACAGACATTACCCATATGGAATCACATGAATCGCAGGGACCGGGCCTATTTCCCCACAATATAACGTGCGCCCCTAGTGCCCATACAGCAAAATGACAGCAGCATGATAGGAAAGGAACCAGTGGAAGCAAATGAAAATACAGGCATGGCACAGCATATATATATATATATATAGGGAAGGACCCAAAACACGGATTGAAGATCAATAACGAGCAAATCCAATGGTTGTGGTTAGCTAAGGAAAGATATAATCAATAAAGACTAAATATGTATAAATGTATTTCTCCGTAACAACAAAAAAGGGTGATCTTGATCAAAGAATGCTGGCAAGTCTGCTCTGTAAATACATGTAAACATTAAATAGTACATTGGATATGAAAATGACTGATTTAACAATGGACAACTCTCAGTATTGAAGCAAAAGACAAAAACAAGAGAGTGAGAAAAAGAAAAAAAGGAAGAAGAAAAACAAAATTAAAAATAAAAATAATAATCTGTTTTTAGAGGAAGGGTTTAAAACTGAACCCCTCATTCAAACCAGGGGGTTTAAGAGCCGCTAGTTGGTGGATCCATTTAGCTTCTTTTTGCAATAGTAGCTTATCATAGTCCCCTCCTCGATCTCCTGGGGGGACATGCTCCAGTGCAAAGAAATGCATGCATGTGCTGTCAAAATTATGGAACAATACCATATGTCTACTGATGGGAGTTTCCATCTTTTTCTTTCGCACCAGGGCAACATGGTCCCTGATGCGGTGGAAAAAGGGCCTCTTCGTCTTACCGACATAAAATGCATTGCAGGAGCACTGCATGATATAGACAACACCTATTGATTGGCAGTTGGCCGCAAAATAGGGTTTGTATTTACGTCCGTTTGGAAGTACACATGTGGCCGATGCATGTATATATCTGCAAAATGCACACCTGTGGCATGGGCGTGTACCTAGCAGACTCACAGGGGTAGATGTACGGCTGGAGTGGTGACTCCTGACCAGCTTGTCACGGAGCGAACTGGACCTGCGAAAGGTGATTTGGGGGTGAGAACAGAGATGTTTGGACACTAATTCGTCACCCATGAGCAGATACCAATGTCTTTGAAGGATGGTCCTTATTTGTTGGTGATGTCCAGAGAAGCGGGTAATTACTCTAGTACCCGGGTTTGATTTAACTGGTTTAGGGTCATGAAGTAGAGAGCCTCTGGTTTTGGTCTTTGCTCTGGCAAATGCCCTTTTAAGACACTTATTACTGTAGCCTCTATCACGGAAACGTTTTTGTAGTGAATTTGCCTCTTGGATAAAATCCTCATCAGAGCTACAATTCCTCCTAAGTCTGAGGTATTGTCCATAGGGGATGCTGGATTTAAGAGGTTCAGGATGGGAGCTGGACGCATGAAGTAAGGCATTCCCTGCCGTGGGTTTCCTAAATAAAGAAGTACCTATAGTGCCGTCAGGTTGAATGAAAATATGGACATCAAGAAAAGAGATTTTTGTCTGGCTTATCTCAAAAGTAAATTTGAGGTTAAACTCATTGGTCTTGAGACTATCAAGGAAGGTGATCAATTCAAGATGGGGTCCCGTCCAGATGAACATAACGTCGTCTATAAAACAACGCCAAAATGGAATATGTTCCAAATGGTGCTGGATCTCATCCTGATGAAAAAGGTTGCGCTCCCACCCCCCCAGGTACAAGTTTGCATAGGAGGGGGCACATTATGGAATGGTTCCAGTGTGGCTCTATGTCTACAGGTCCAATTTGGCTTCAAACTATGGCTTTGTATGCGTAGTTTTAAGTTTTACTATATGACCTTTTGATGATCTTTAATCTTTGCGTGGTAAGTCTGCTCATGATCATTTTTATCTATTATGGTTTTTGTGATCTCTGTATTATTCATGAATATTTGACATTATTTAATTGTTTTTGTCCCCTTTCAATTTTCATGATTGTTTATCATTTATCGTTTAAATTTTCTTATTGCTTGTCAGTGTAACACTATCGACACGCCAATTATCCATATAAATATTGATGATGTTGTTTTCTGTTTATCCCTTGTAGCCTTCCCTGTTTATATGCTCCTGATGAAGCTTGTAGCGAAACATGTCGGGCAATTTCTAACAGGTCTGGGCGTTGCTTGTTTTATCCAAGCCGCTATATGACTACAAGGATCAACATTGTTATGTTTCAATCTTGTGAAATTTTGTATTTTCTAATAAATTATATTTTTATCTATACCATTATTCTCCGATTCATCTATAATTTGACACCGTATAAAGTCCCCGGGTTTGTTACCCCATCCCCCATCCAATCCTTTTCTATTTTGTTACGGGATGTGGTGTCTTCTGATTTGACTCCCTATGCCTCATTAATTTAATTGTTTCTCCCAGGGTGGTACCCACCCATCACTTCTAGTAGGCATAGTGAATTATCAAATCCTATCATACTTATATATATGATGACTGTAATTTACATATTCTAGACATTTCTTTATATTTCTATTTCTTTTCCCCTTTTTCTTTTTTTCTCCTGTTTTATTTAGTGGTTTTGACTAAGTCTTGTATTTTGGGCCGTGAGGTCATATATTCCTTGTATCCATGGCCGATTACTGTGGGAATGCCTTCGAAGGGCTAATGAACAAATTCCAAAAAATCCAAAGTCAAGCAAGTGGGGGTTTATCCACTGAAGGATTCTTTGCTAGACTCCAACGAATGCTGGAACGAAAAACACGTCTATTCTGGAATAGATGGTATTTTATTAAGTACATTGAGGATAAGATCACCCCGTGGGGTCTTAGGATCCAGATCTTTCCTACCATTTTTAATGTCAGCTCAGAATTCAAGCTTGAATGGGAACTAAATCTTCAGAAATGTTCGGCTAAAATGATGACACTCCTATGTGATCAGTATTCATCGGATTTGGCTACTCTAGATCTAGAAATCGAGGATCTATATAAAGATAATAGCCTCGTCATTGCAGATGAAATTTTCTCTACCAAAGAACTTGCTTTGAATAAGGATTTGGAGGCTTATGTATCCACCTTATTAAAAAACAAAGACAAGAAATTCATCCGTGATAAGTTGGCTTTCGATAATGGCCAAGCCTATAACTGGGCAGCGACCAACAAAGGCCGCAAACGACTAAGCATTGCCAACAAAAACAAAAACAGAAATACCAACTCTAATCAGTCCAATCCACGTGACTCTACTACTGATTGTACGGATTCTGATTCATCTGTGCCTTCCACACCGGCCATCCAGGTGGTAGGTGTAACCACAGGCCCCAAGATTCATGGGATGTTCCAATCCAAAGCTGGTAGGGGTTTAGCCTCCACCAATGCTTCTAAACGGGGGGCGGGTCCCAAAAGTCAGATGAATACACGTGCTACACTAGCTAAAAATGCACTTATTGATCATCATACCGAAGCTATAGCAAACACCATTGACCCGGTCGCCCCATTGGGAGCTCCCGTATCACTGATGAATGACACAGGCACTGGTGTTATACAGGGGGATTTTTGTCCGACACAAATCTTCAGCCAGCCAGTTCCAGATTCCAGAAGGTGGACCAACAAAAACCCAACAATTCCACTAACACCCAGGACGGGTTCCAAATAGTCAATCTTTCCTCTGTTCAGCTGTCCAAGGACCAAATTTCAGTTCTTGAACTAGGCCTATCTTTTTGCCCAACCCAAAACATCGACGCATTCGAACTTATTAAAGACATCAACCTCTTCTCCAGAAAGTTGATGTTAAAAATTTTATTTGATAAACCTAAACCTGCCATTCAAACCACCAACTTTGACAATCCTTTATGGCAAAACATGTCCATTGCTGACATTAAGGCAGTTGAGGAGTTAATGGAACTCTGGGAAGAAGGCCATATTAATGACGATGACCTATCTGCAGCTGAACTTTTGGAGTCCAACTTTGATCCATCCATACTACCATCCACTGGCCTTAGACCCAATATCATTCCCATTACACCGACCCAAAGGGAGTATAAACCTAGATCACGAATGTTCCCCACTCTTCAGGGGAACCCCAATGTCTGGGCTTTCACTAGTCAAGTGACTAAGGAAATAACAGAAACAAAATGGGTCAACCCATACCAAACCAATTTGACATCTATCCAGAAAGCGGCTCTTGCCTCTCTACAGCAATGTCCGGGAATTATAATCAAGCCCTCTGACAAGGGCGGAAACCTTGTTGTTATGGATGTTATCCAGTATGAATGCATGGTACATAACATACTTAACAACAAACAATGGTACAGAAAGGTCTCAATAGACCATTTGAACCTTACCACCTCTCTATACCAGAGATTAATAGGTTCTGCCTATCACACTGGACTCATTACAAAAAAAACCTGGGAATTCCTCAATGTCCCTTGCCCACGCACCCCCACCATGTACGCACTGCCCAAAATCCATAAAAATGTATCCCCACCCCCTGGACGCCCCATTGTGTCCGGGAATGGGTCCCTTACGGAAAAAGCCAGCGAGATGGTCGATGACTACCTCAGACCACACGTTGAGGGTTTATCTTCATACCTACAAGACACCAGCGACTTGCTTAGATCCCTCGATGGCATTTCCGTGCCTGAGGGGTCTTGGCTGGTGTCTTTGGACGTTGAAGCCCTCTACAACTCTATCCCCCACACCCATGGGGTGAGAGTTGTCGAGGGCTTCCTATCTGGATGCATTGAGGCAATGCCACATTACAATCAATTTATTTTGGATCTCTTGAGGTTCATTCTCACCAACAACATTTTTCTTTTTGGTTGCTCCCACTACCTCCAGGTACAAGGAGTTGCTATGGGGACCAAATGTGCCCCCTCCTATGCAAACTTGTACCTGGGGGGGTGGGAGCGCAACCTTTTTCATCAGGATGAGATCCAGCACCATTTGGAACATATTCCATTTTGGCGTCGTTTTATAGACGACGTTATGTTCATCTGGACGGGACCCCATCTTGAATTGATCACCTTCCTTGATAGTCTCAAGACCAATGATTTTAACCTCAAATTTACTTTTGAGATAAGCCAGACAAAAATCTCTTTTCTTGATGTCCATATTTTCATTCAACCAGACGGCACTATAGGTACTTCTTTATTTAGGAAACCCACGGCAGGGAATGCCTTACTTCATGCGTCCAGCTCCCATCCTGAACCTCTTAAATCCAGCATCCCCTATGGACAATACCTCAGACTTAGGAGGAATTGTAGCTCTGATGAGGATTTTATCCAAGAGGCAAATTCACTACAAAAACGTTTCCGTGATAGAGGCTACAGTAATAAGTGTCTTAAAAGGGCATTTGCCAGAGCAAAGACCAAAACCAGAGGCTCTCTACTTCATGACCCTAAACCAGTTAAATCAAACCCGGGTACTAGAGTAATTACCCGCTTCTCTGGACATCACCAACAAATAAGGACCATCCTTCAAAGACATTGGTATCTGCTCATGGGTGACGAATTAGTGTCCAAACATCTCTGTTCTCACCCCCAAATCACCTTTCGCAGGTCCAGTTCGCTCCGTGACAAGCTGGTCAGGAGTCACCACTCCAGCCGTACATCTACCCCTGTGAGTCTGCTAGGTACACGCCCATGCCACAGGTGTGCATTTTGCAGATATATACATGCATCGGCCACATGTGTACTTCCAAACGGACGTAAATACAAACCCTATTTTGCGGCCAACTGCCAATCAATAGGTGTTGTCTATATCATGCAGTGCTCCTGCAAAGCATTTTATGTCGGTAAGACGAAGAGGCCCTTTTTCCACCGCATCAGGGACCATGTTGCCCTGGTGCGAAAGAAAAAGATGGAAACTCCCATCAGTAGACATATGGGATTGTTCCATAATTTTGACAGCACATGCATGCATTTCTTTGCACTGGAGCATGTCCCCCCAGGAGATCGAGGAGGGGACTATGATAAGCTACTATTGCAAAAAGAAGCTAAATGGATCCACCAACTAGCGGCTCTTAAACCCCCTGGTTTGAATGAGGGGTTCAGTTTTAAACCCTTCCTCTAAAAACAGATTATTATTTTTAATTTTGTTTTTCTTCTTCCTTTTTTTCTTTTTCTCACTCTCTTGTTTTTGTCTTTTGCTTCAATACTGAGAGTTGTCCATTGTTAAATCAGTCATTTTCATATCCAATGTACTATTTAATGTTTACATGTATTTACAGAGCAGACTTGCCAGCATTCTTTGATCAAGATCACCCTTTTTTGTTGTTACGGAGAAATACATTTATACATATTTAGTCTTTATTGATTATATCTTTCCTTAGCTAACCACAACCATTGGATTTGCTCGTTATTGATCTTCAATCCGTGTTTTGGGTCCTTCCCTATATATATATATATATATGCTGTGCCATGCCTGTATTTTCATTTGCTTCCACTGGTTCCTTTCCTATCATGCTGCTGTCATTTTGCTGTATGGGCACTAGGGGCGCACGTTATATTGTGGGGAAATAGGCCCGGTCCCTGCGATTCATGTGATCCCATATGGGTAATGTCTGTTGTTGTTGTTCACTCTCTGTTTGGCTCCATCCATCTGCCAATGATGAGGAGTTTTCTGGATATCGCCTGGCCACCTCCACTCTGGCCTCTTTCTACCATGCCCTGCTGGCCCACCAGTGGGTTCGCTTTCTCTCGTCGCCGTTCACCGTTTGGTGACGACGAACTGACTGTCAGTGACCCACTTGAGTCTGCTATCCGCTTTGCTAGGTTTCCATCCCTGTTCAAAGATGGCGCTCACTCCTAGCGCCGTTCTGTGACGTCATCTATCTGTCACTGACGTGCGCGCGTCGGGTCTGCTTCGCCGCTGGTGGCGATCCTAGACAGGGGATTTCCATTGTTCTTCCCCCCTGTCCTCCCCCTTGTAATTCAGCACCAATCACTGCCCACCACCTTAGCCCACCCCCAGTGGCGTCATCAAACGCCTCTGTGGGAGGTATATAAAGAGATTTCTCTTCCTGATCCATTCAATGGCTCTGCCGTGTCAGGGTCACTAGACTGCTTTGTGTCGGTCTATCCCTGCTCTTCAGCCAACTCTTTATCAGCAATCAGGTATGTGGTGTACTACTTTTTTGCTGCTTTGCATATTTTGGACCTCTCACTAAATCAACTATATTATATATTTTTTTATTGATCCTATTTACCCAAATATATATTACTTATATATACTTTTTCTCTTTCTCGTTTTTTACCAGTCTTCTACATTGGGGTTCTCTTCCCATTTTTTGACTAATGGTTGTTAACCATTCATGTGCTGGATTCATCTGTACATTGTTGCCAGCTTTATCCACTGGACCCTACCAACCTTAATAGGTACTTTTTAGGATATACTTCCTTTTTATCACCTAACCTTATACATATACATATATTTCATGCAACACCCTGCAAGCACAGGGTTTGTGCATAGATGTCTCAATGTGTGTATGCATGTGTGTGTCTGTAATTTTATGGACTTACATGCATTGTACACTATACTTTACCCTGCATATATTTAATTCTATCCATTCTCTTTTATATACTGCAGCATTTTCTGACAGCCCTTGTATGGAATGGTTCCAGTGTGGCTCTATGTCTACAGGTCCAATTTGGCTTCAAACTATGGCTTTGTATGCATAGTTTTAAGTTTTACTATATGACCTTTTGATGATCTTTAATCTTTGCGTGGTAAGTCTGCTCATGATCATTTTTATCTATTATGGTTTTTGTGATCTCTGTATTATTCATGAATATTTGACATTATTTAATTGTTTTTGTCCCCTTTCAATTTTCATGATTGTTTATCATTTATCGTTTAAATTTTCTTATTGCTTGTCAGTGTAACACTATCGACACGCCAATTATCCATATAAATATTGATGATGTTGTTTTCTGTTTATCCCTTGTAGCCTTCCCTGTTTATATGCTCCTGATGAAGCTTGTAGCGAAACATGTCGGGCAATTTCTAACAGGTCTGGGCGTTGCTTGTTTTATCCAAGCCGCTATATGACTACAAGGATCAACATTGTTATGTTTCAATCTTGTGAAATTTTGTATTTTCTAATAAATTATATTTTTATCTATACCATTATTCTCCGATTCATCTATAATTTGACACCGTATAAAGTCCCCGGGTTTGTTACCCGATCCCCCCATCCAATCCTTTTCTATTTTGTTACGGGATGTGGTGTCTTCTGATTTGACTCCCTATGCCTCATTAATTTAACTGAGTATAACCACTCATCCCAAAGTCTTTGATATTTCTGGGGTGTTCCTCTTCCCTTTACAGTAGTTTCTCATATGGTAGTATTTGATTTACCGCCATTGTTCTTTTGAAGGAGGCATTTTTTGCATCCATCCAAGTACAATATGCTTGCGTTCAATAAATAAAGCTTCCTGTAAACAAGTCTAAGCATATCCATTCCACCTCTGACTCTCAACCAGTCCTAGCAGACATACTTCTGAAGTGAATGGGACACATCCTCCCATCACTTCTGACAGTATATCCAGGACCTGTCTCCAGTATCTACTGATGCCTGTACAAGACCACATTACATGCTTAAAGTCAGCCCGTGGTAGGTGACACCTTGCACACTCCGCATTTACTACTCGCCCCATCAGGCTTGGGTTATACAATATAAGATAAACCTGGCGTATTATGTAAAACTGTATCAATCTGTTATTACTTGCGGGTTAGACTGTCAAACGTGATTTACACACTTCCCTCCGAGTCTCATCTGTCATAGATGTACATATCGTTTGCCACTTTTTCTTATTCTGAAGCGGGGTATCCCGTATCTTGGCCTGCATCAAATATGTGTACAGCTTGGATACTAATCCCTTTGGTCCCTGAGTTCTCAATATTCCTATAAGGGGGAACTTAGATATATCTATACTTTTACTGCCGAATTGGGCACTTAACGCATGTCTTAAGTGTAAAAATCTATAAAAAAAAGGAATCGACTAGATTATATTGTGTTTTTAAATGATCAAATGAGCATATATTCCCGCTTTGGTATACCTGTTCCAGAGCTACTTTTCCTTTTTGCTTCCAAAATATACTATTCTCGAATGTCTACAGTTCTTCAAACAGAGGGTTATCCCAAATAGATAGTTCAGCTGGGATATCCCTGAAATCTGTAAATTTTTTAACCTTCCATCATACTGATCGTACCAATGAGAGCATGGGAATCTTAACCCTTGTTGTATGTGTATGCTTTGCCTCTAATACTACCAAACAGTTCTCGGGCTGTAATATACTCTACTCTCAGGCTTTGTTCCTGTGTAAACCAATTACGCAAATGTCTCATTTGTCCTGCCAAATAATACAAATAGACATCTGGTAGCCCCAACCCTGCCTCTGCCTTTGGGCGCTGTAGGGTTGAAAGCTTTACTTTTCATCTACCTTTAGCCCATATAAATTTAATAAATTGTGAATTAAATTTTTTAAATAACTTTTTAGGCACTACCACTGGGGAGTGTGAGACGATATACAGACACTTTGGTAGTAAAATCCTTTTAATACAATGTATTCTTCCTGCCACTGACAGGGGTAGTTTACTCCAAATCCTCAGCTTAACTTTAATATACTCCATCTGTGGATAAACATTGGCCGCCAATGCAGCCAAGGGTTGTCTTGTTATGTGGATCCCTAAATACTTAAGAGTCCACTATTTTAAGTGTGGTGTCCGTCATTTCCTCAGTTTCTATTTCTCGATGCAGTGGCATAAGAATTGACTTCTGCCAGTTAATCTTAAGTCCTGAGTACCGGCCAAACGTATCTATAATACTTATAGCCTTCCCCAGGGTGCCATGTGTATCCTGCATAAACAATATAATATTTTCTGCGTACAGTCCAATCTGTTGTATACTATTACCCATCTCTATCCCCTGGTATTCTTCAGACTGCTGGTATCGTAGAGCCAGTTCCTCAATTGTAATAGAAATTAGGAGAGGAGATATCGGACACCCCTGCCTCATGCCCCTATATAAGTTAATTGACAGTCTCCGTATACTATTAATCAATTCAATAGCTTAGATCACGGGGCTGCATATAATATTTGTATCCAATGTTTAAATCTATTTCTGAATATGAAAACTTCCCCAGTGTTGCCTGCAAGAATCTCCACTCTACAGAGTCGAAGGCTTTGGCTGTATCAAGAGATGCCAAAGTCCCTGTCTCTGGAATATACTCCTTCATCTGTACTACCAATTGCGTTTTGCGAATATTTATCGATGTTGATTTACCAGGTATAAAACCTGTTTGGTCTGCATGCACTATAGATATTATTACAGTGTTTAATCTTTTGGCCAGTATGCTGGCCAGGATTTTATAATCACAGTTTAGCAAAGATATTGGCCTATATAAGGTACATTCACATGGGTACTTATCTGTTTTTAACCATAAAATTACCGTTGCTTCATACATTGAATGTGGGTGTTCTCCTCTGAAAAAGGCCTCTCTATATACCTTAGTTAATATTGGGGCTATTAGGTCTACATATCGGCTATACACCTCCATTGGTAACCCATCTGGACCTGGGGATTTACCCGTTGCTTACGAGCTAATCGATTCCCTTTCTTCTTCCTCCGTGATCTCCTCATCCATTGATTTTGCATTTTCTCTTGTAATTTTTCGGTACTCTACCTCCTCCAGGTACCCCACTATATCCTCCTCTGTGCATGTTAATGAGGTGGCATACATTTTAACATAGTATTCATGGAAGCAATTCAGTATTTCTTCTATTGTACAAACTAATATTCCTTGTTCATTTTGTATCTTAGAAATAATCAAATATGTTTATTGTTTGGCTATAAATGCCAATAGTCTACTAGACTGATTCCCCTGTTCAAAACAATTCTGCTGTAGAAAAAAATGTTTCTGTTTGGCTTTTTTTTTATTTGACCTTTATATAGCCTACGCAGATTTTCCCATCTTGCCTGATTTTCACTGGAGGGGTTGGATATAAACTCATCCTCCGCTTTTGTACACTGTTTAACCAGTTCCTCCTCTCCTTGCCTACTAACACGTTTAACATGCGATATAGTTGACTTCAAGACCCCGCGCAAATATGCCTTAAATGCATCCCATACACTATCGTCCATTATATAGGTCTTGTGTGCCTTAATGAAGGTATCTAATTGTTCTGGGATACTGTCATTAGGCCCAATCTGTGCTAGCCAATATGGGTGCATTTTCCAGGTTGGGCGACTCCCCTGGGACCAATATTTAATCCGAACATCACGCCTCTGATGATATATACATATGATGAAACATGTTAGGCTGGCCGATGCAAGAACGCTAAGAGCCACAGACTTTTATACAGTCCTGATCAAAAGTTTAAGATCACTTGAAAAATGGCAAAAAATCATATTTTACATTGTTGGATCTTAACAAGGTTCTAAGTAGAGCTTCAACATGCAACAAGAAGAAATGAGAGTGAGACAAAACATTTTTTGAGCATTCAATTAATTGAAAATAACGAATAAACTGAAACAGGCTGTTTTTCAGCTGATCAAAAGTTTAGGACCACATGCCTTTAAAAGGCCAAATCTGTGCAAAGATGTGGATTCATTGTCATTCTCTGTCAGGTAGTCACACGTTGTGATGGCAAAGGCAAAAAAACTCTCCCTTTTTGAACGTGGTTGGGTTGCTGAACTGCATAAGCAGGGTCTCTCATCAAGACACTGGGCAATCCTCGACCCAAATTAAGGCCCTTACTGGTGCTGACTGCAGCCCCATAACCATCAGACGGCATCTGAGACTGAAGGGCTTCAAAAACAAAAAACTTCTTCAAAAACCTTGTCTCCTTGAACGCCACAGAACTGCTCGTTTGGACTTTGCAAGAGAGTACCAAACATAGAACATTCTAAGGTGGAAGAAAGTTTTATTTTCTGATGAGAAAAAATGTAACCTTGATGGTCCTGATGGTTTCCAACGATACTGGCATGACAAGCAGATCCCACCTGAGATGTTTTCTACGCGCCACAATGGAGGGGGCGCCATAATCGTCTGGGGTGCTTTTTCCTTCAGTGAAACAATGGAGCTTCAGGAAGTGCAGGGGCATCAAACGTCCGCTGGCTATATCCAGATGTTGCAGAGAACATTCCTCATGACTGAGAGCCCTCGTCTGTGTAAATTGTAAAGACTAGAAGAATGGACAGCCGCACTTCCAAAAAAAACCTTAGGTTGTCTTTATTTTAAAAAAATGACAAATGCACTACAAAGTACAGAAAAACAGTGGAGATAGCAGCCTACGCGTTTCACACTGCGGTCAGTGCTTAATCATGGCATTCCGCCCTCGTCTGTGTGGTAACGACTGGGTTTTTCAACAGGACAACGCTACAGTACACAATGCCCGCAGGACAAGGGACTTCTTCCAGGAGAATGTCATCACTCTTTTGGCCCATCCTGCGTGTTTCCCTGATCTAAATCCAATTGAGAACCTTTGGGGATGGATGGCAAGGGAAGTTTACAAAAATGGACAACAGTTCCAGACATCAGATGGCCTTTGTGCGGCTGTCTTCACAACTTGGAGAAATGTTCCCACTCACCTCATGGAAACGCTTGCATCAAGCATGCTGAATATTTTTTAAGTGATCAACAATAACGGCGGAGCTACTCATTACTGAGTTCATTTTTGGAACTTGGATTTCTGTTTTAGGGGGTTTCGTTTTTTTTTAGGTGTGGTCCTAAACTTTTGATCAGCTGAAAAAAGTTTATTCGTTATTTTAAATTAATTGAATGCTCAAAAAATGTTTTGTCTCACTCTCATTTCTTCTTGTTGCATGTTGAAGCTCTACTTGGAACCTTGTTAAGATCCAACAATGTAAAATATGATTTTTTGCCATTTTTCAAGTGGTCTTAAACTTTTGATCAGGACTGTATGTCATGATGTTCTTTTGTTCCTGTAAGTAGACTACAATAAATACTGTATTTTTTTACCTTTACGGACTTCCCTATCTTTGCCTCTTTCTTCATATTGGGTAACTTCCTGTTGATGATCGCATATTATACCCATCTGATCTTGTGAGTCCTGGAGGTCCTTCTGATGTTGATGAATTTGGATATCCCCATGATTGATTTACCAAGTTTGAAGTATTGTATCCACCATTGATCCTCTGCACTTTATGATTACATCGCCTGTTATATCTCTCTGGTATGCAGATTAATAGCACGTTGGTGTGGTGTGCCTTCTCTTTGCACATTGAAGTTTGGTGGAGGTTTCATATCGACTTCACATCAGTTTCATCTCACATTATTTTTTACATTGACTGTCACATTATCAGTTTTCACTGAAGCGCTGCAATTTGGACTATATTATTTGTGTTTGCTATATCAACAAATTGTGCTAGCTGCTTTTTTCTTTCTGTTTTAGAGTTAGCACAGATATTGTTCTCCCTGTTTTTTTTTTCCAAATGTAATGATCTCCAAGGGTAATACTCTCTCAGCTTCCTGTCTTCCTTAACCTCCCTGGCGGTATGATTATTTCAGAAAAAAAGGTGCTGAAAGCGGTACCATTATTTGCAAGGAAATTTGGCATTTTATACTGTAGGCCTGTAATTCTTAGGAATAACTCACTTAAATCTGACCAAACAAGAGTCTAGTAGACATCCCGGGTATGAAATTTTTTTAAAAACAAAATTATAAATTATAATATAATAAATAATTATAAATAATTATAACAAATAATAATATAATTATAATAAAAAGTATTCAATAATGTAATCAACTCAAAATCACTGAAATTTGCTCAGTTGCAGAATTGTCGCTGTCATTAATTTTTTTATGACTAATTTTCCCACAAATTGCTATTGCAATTCTGCAAGTGATTATAATTTATTATCGCTGTTTTCTAGCTGCTCTAAAATCATTTTTGACATAAAGGGACACTTTTGGTTGCTATGGACAATCTACAGTTTGCAGGCTGAAAATACAGTTTTTATTATATAAAAGTACATGTAGGACACTGGGCAGACCACTAGGGACAAGGGGGGGGGTGTATTTTTTACATACAGTACTGTAATCTATAAGATTACAGTATGCTGTATGTATTGTGTTTGTTTACCTTTTTGAATTTGGCGCGGTTCTCCGCCCCCGTGCGTCATAAGGTCGCAGGGAACGGAGATCGGCGGCACACAGAGGCACTGTGTGAATCGAGCGAGGTCCCGCTCGCTCACACAGCGCGGTGGCATCACTGGATTCAGGGACAAGGTAAGTAAACCAAGCCTGTGGATTCAGCAAGGCGAGCCCGAGTCTGACTCGGGGTTACCGATCGTAGCCCAAAAATCTCACCCCGAGTCAGACTCGGGAATACCGCCAGGGGGGTTAATGGTTATCTGTATCAAGTGGGGCAGTGGTGCTGCTTCCAGTGGTAGCAAGTCTATCTCCATTCTAAACCTTCCTTTTCTAATACCCTCAATGTATTTAATATTTCAAGGTGTAAAAAAAAAAAAAAAAATTGACATTTCCTGCAACTGGCATTACCTTAATTGCATGCAATTCGTAAGATGTCCAGCATATATAATTAAAAGATTTGTGCAAACAAAACGACTAGCCCTTCCTAAAATCAAAGCGCTTGTGGAAGAGAGGAGAGAAACTAAATGAAAATACACAGAGGGACTCTATGTCACTATGATTTATTTTAAACCCACTGAC
This sequence comes from Rana temporaria, assembly GCF_905171775.1. NCBI lineage: Eukaryota > Metazoa > Chordata > Amphibia > Anura > Ranidae > Rana > Rana temporaria. The sequence goes on from NC_053494.1 coordinate 134,304,677, forward strand.
AGAAACAGTTACTTACCTCTTATCAGTGGTCACCATCCCAATTGGCTTAAGAATATTCCTAAAGGCCAGTTGACGAGAGTAAAGCGGAACTGTAGAACCAATGATGATTTTATTACACATTCGAGAGTAATTAAAGAGAGATTCATGCAGAAAGGTTATAAAGAACCAGATTTAGATCAGATTATAAGTGAATTGGTTGAGACCCTAATGGGATATGTGTCTGGCAGATAGAAGTCGCCCTACTAACCCCAGACAGGAATGGGGTTTTATATCCAACTTTCATACGCAATATAAGGATATTGAAAGAATCTTTAAAAAGCACGTATTGTGGTGTCTGCCCCAGTCAGTTTTTCTGGAGAGAACCCTTGCTCCTCCTTTTAGGAGGGGCGGGTAGTATTTCCCGAATGTAATTAGGTGGGAGAGTTGGAGGTTGTGGGTAGTAGCCTGCTTAGGTGGGCTCTCCCCAACCTATTCTCCTACCTTCCTGGCTGGGAAGGGTGCTGCCGGTCCGGTACTGGGGTCAGGGACCGTTGAAAAGCCTGTGGAGATAGTGCCCCTGTAGTGGCAGTCCAGGGGTGCCATACATTGCACGAGTGTTAGAAAGGGGCACTCATCGTGTGGCACTTTAGGTCACTGATCTCCACATTCACACTTTTCACACCTGCCTCTTGGGCCGGGCCTTTTTGCTAGGACCAGAGGAATTTTTGTTTCCTTGCCGGAGGGCCGGCCAACGTATTGCACGTTGGTCACTTTCCTCACTCTCCCATCTTCCTTCTTCCCCACTTTCCTTTTTTATTTTACCCCCTGTTTGTCACGTTTTGGTCTTTTTTTTTTTGGTGCTTGCACTTTAAGTGTGGCGAGTAGGGTGCTGGTCCTCGGGCCTGCTCTGAAAGTCTTGGGAGTCAGTGGACATGGCCTTCTGGCTTAGTTCGCCGACTCTTATGGGGTCTCCCTTCGGGGGAGCCTCACCGAGGAGGGTTCTGTTTCGGCAGTCCATCCGAGGATGTTGGGTCCTTGTGGCTTCGGCTGCTTGGGCCAAGGTGGGTCCATATGGCTTCGGCTGTATGGGCCACAGATTACTCTATTCCCTGCCAGGAGCCTAACGCCCCGGGGGATCAGAGCTGGGTCCTTTTCGGAGGACCATTTGACGATGCACCCGTCGCAGTTTTTTGTGTTTCACTCTTTATGTGTGTGCACATTTTTTCCTGCACCGGGTGGAGTTTTTGGGTTGTGTTTTGCACGCCACAGGCTTTTCAAAAAAAAAAAAAAAAGCTGTCAGTAAGGTGATGTCATCTCGCAGATCGTGAGACACGGAAGTGTGGTGTTTTGGCTGGACTACAGAGGCACGGAAACATCGCCCTGATATGCTCCTGCTGCACCAACGTGATGTGATGTATTGCCTTTGAATTTTTGATATATTGTAAATGCAATTTTAAAGGGGAGAGGTTATAAATAAAAAGTTTGTACGGTATTACACTATTGTGGCTTTTTTACCTCCATATCTGAGTACCAGTCGCTGGATGCGTTCATGTACCCTTTTGAATCTGAAGAAGTGGAGAGGCATTTTGAGTTCATACAACGCTGTATATACAGTACTTTTGGTAAGAGCAATTACAACAGGGGTGTATTTAGACCCCGAATTATCTTCACGAGTGGTGGTTCTGGTGGAAGAGGATGAGCATTTCAATCAAGCTGTTGAGATCTCTTTTGATTTTCTTTGAACACGGACTCTTGTTTCTACTGTTTCTTACCTGTTAATGATCTTCATAGTCTTCACTTTTTCAGATATAGTGTTTATTTATTAGAAAAAAAAAATATATATATACCGTATTTATCGGGGTATTACGCGCTCCGGCGTATAGTGTGCACCCCTAATGTGGACCTGCATTCCTGTAAAAAAAACATTTTAGTACTTACAGTTTTGGTGTCTTGCGCGGCATCCATCGGCGGCCTCGTCGGGTCCGCCGTCCGTCAGCGACTTCGGTGGTGTCCTCCTCATCGGGTCCAGCGTCCTTCTGCGGTGTCCTCCCCGCTCGATCCCCGCTTCCCGCGCCGAGTTTGAACCACTGAGCCGGCATATACCGAGCACAGTACACTCGGGTATAGTCGGGCAGGCTCGGCTCCTCTCACGGTCACGTCCTCTGCGTCCTGTACGTCCAGGACGTGACCGTGAGATTTTGCCCTGAATTTCAGGGCAAAAAAGTGCGCGATATACGCCAATAAATACGGTAGATATATGTTTTTAAGTAGCGCCGCCTTGATATGTAATGTGTTGTTAATACATTATATGTTGTATTGCTATAATTAAAAGATTGCAGCTTCTTCCTCTCCCTTTCCCTCCCTCACCCTCATCCCCCATCAAGGGGGAGAGGGGAGAAAAGAGAGAAAAGAAAAGAAAAGAAAAGAAAAAGGGAGACGGAGCAGCCAAGGAGCTCCTTTGGGATAAAAGCAGGACTTTTTTTCAGGGGGATCTTGGGGGAACTCCGTTCCACTACCTCTGACTCAGACCCTTTGGTGCCTGCTCACCACAATCACTTGTAAACACAGGTTTCTGTGTTTACAAGTGACAGCTCTACACGCTGTGTGTAACCCCCTAAACTCTGCACTCTGTATGTAATGCAATCCTGGTATTTAATGCCCCTTTAGACCCTTCTACTGTTTGAAATCTGAACGGGGTCGTGGTTGAGTTCCTGCACCTATTTTCTGAGAAAAAAAGCTCTGGATAAAAGGATTAAACATCAAGGCCCCTGCTTCCCCAGGATACATAGGTCACTCCTGGCCCACCTCAACCCCCCTCCTCTCCCTCCCTCTAGGTTACTCCTCCCCTCCCTCCCCCACCCCCCCATCTCTTACCCCCCCCTCCCACCAGTAAAGCTAGATCAATATACATTATTACCCAGTGTTATATATTCTTCTTAAATCCATCTACCAAAAAAAAAAAAAAAAAGCGCAAACTGTGAAAGTGTACAAAACTTAATAAAGTACAAGTTGTGCAAAGTGTGCATAGGTAGCCACCCTGACTTAATCCTGACCAACCTATACCTTGTAAAAATACAAATATGTACCTCCATACATTTAAATACATTTGAACATATAATAAATATTTATTAATAAATAAATTAATAAATATTTACTATACCAAATACCCAAAGTGATCAAAGAGGTGATGCACAAAGTGGTAAAGCAATAGCTAAACAGTGCCGTACCTACATTTATATACCTATATTCCCCCCCCCCCCCCAAAAAAAAAATATAGGTGGAGGTTCCTGACCTGGTCTTCCCGTGGGAGAGACACAGCCTTCTTCTTTTCTCTAGTACATAGAACTCTGCAGGTCATATCAGTTGGAGAGACGCAAACATTAGAAACTTTTCCTCCTTAGTGTTTATACCTCCCAAACTATCTGAGATGAGACATAGGGACACCTTGAGCCCTGGTTCACACTGGTGCGTTTTGAAATGTCAAATCGCATGTCAAAACGGCGGTATTTGCCGCAAATTGCCGGCAATGGCACCGTCCTAATCGATGCGACACGCATCGATTTCAAAAAGTAGTTTCTGTACTACTTTTTGCGATTTCCGCCCGCGATTTACATTGACATCTGTGCAGGAACCTGCACAGATGTCTCTAAAATCGCGGCTGAAATCAGGACTGCCAGCGGGAGTGAAATCGTGCGAGTTCAGCTGAACTCACATGGCTTCACTCCCGCAGCCCAGTGTGAACCTGGGCTTAAACACAAATAGGTAAATTCACGTACGTTGGCGTAACTTTGCGGCGGCGTAGCTTAAGGAATTTAAGCTATGCCGCCGCAAGTTAGCGAGGCAAGTACATGATTCACAATGTACTTGCCTGCTAAGTTACGTCGGCGTAGCCTAAATCGGCGAGCGTAAGGGCGCCTAATTCAAATGTGTTTGAGGGGGGCGTGTTTTATATTAATGGCGCTTGACCTCCTTTTTTTTATGTGTTCTTTTTACTGCGCATGCGCCGGGCGCCTACATTTCCCAGTGCGCATTGCAGCTAAGTACGCCGCACGGGCCTATTGATTTTGACGTGGACGTAAATTACGTAAATCCCGATTCACGGATGACTTACACAAACAATGTAAAAAATTCGAATTTTGACGTGGGAACGGCGGCCATACTTGACATTACTATTCCAATAGGGCCTAGCTCTAACTTTACGCGGCCTATCTCTTACGTAAACGGCGTAAAAGTACTGCGTCGGCCAGGCGTACGTTCATGAATCGGCGTATCTCCTCATTTACATATTCTACGCCGACCGCAATGGAAGCGCCACCTAGCGGCCATCCAAAATATTGCAATCTAAGATAGGACGGCGCAAGCCGTCGTATCTTAGATATGTTTAAGTGTATCTCTGTTTGAGCATACGCTTAAACATAAGTCGGCGTAGATTCTGAGTTAGGTCGGCTTATCTACTGATAAGTCGGCCTAACTCTTACTGAATCTACCTACATGTATGAAGGCAAATGACTCCTGCTGTTCCATCCTTTCAAAGGATTAGGGCACCATGTGCAGGAGCCTGCGCACAAAATGCACCACAGCGCACAACGCACCACACTGCTATGCGGTGACACAAAATGAATTGTCACTATGTAACACTTCAAAATAAAGTAAAAAAAAAAAACAAGCAGTGTAATGCGCTGAGATGCACACTACACTGCCCTCTGCTGGAGCTGACACTGCTTTTACCAAGTGTGAACAAAGCTTTAATTTTCAAAAAAGATTGACTAGACACACAAGTGCTTTTTTCAGCACTACTTTTACTTTAGATTGGCTTGTTACAACATCTAGTGCATCTACCTGGAAGATGGGTGGAAGAATGAGGGTTGTATTACACTTTTGATAGTTAAAGAGTAATTCTACTCTTGGTGAGAAAAATACAATCCCCTCTAGGTGATCTATGTACATTGCAATGAAATGTAAAACCTTTGTTGCAGATTTCTACTATTTTCTACTCTTAAGGCCCCTACACACAATCTGACTTTTTGACAACGGTCCGAAGGACGTGTTTTATCGGACAATCTGACCGTGTGTATGTTCCATCAGACAATTGTTTTTTAACGGACAAATGTTCGCTGTGCATGCTCTCAAACTTTCCGGTACAAATGTCCAATGGAGGATAATCCTATTGTGTGTACACAAGTCCATCGGACTAAAGTCCAAGGTACAAAAACGCATTCTCAGAACCAATGCTAAAGATCAGACAATAATAGCCGAAGTTGCCCAAAGAGTGGCGGTAAAGAGCTTAAAAACCACATGATTTGGTGAAAGTTGGCTGAAAATGTTCTGCCGTGTGTATGCAGAACAAGTTCAACACCCACGCCCATTCAGACAAAAATCCACGGAAAAGTCCATGGAAGTCTGATAAATGCCAGATAAACCTTCCAGCCTTGCAGAGTTCCGCTACAGAGCGTCTTCTCCGAGCATCATCTTGGACACGACCCCCTCATGATTTCTTTTTACAGTTATCAGCTGCATTCCAGGTTACATGGGTAAGGGGTGCCTGTAGATAAAAACAAACTGTACAGCTTTAAACAAAGTTGAATAATGCCCCTGTTATAGGTGTAGGTCATTTATGTACTGCACTTCCTAAAGCTTGACTGAAAAACTCCCAGAGATGTCACCATCCTTTCCTGTCTTGTTGTTAGGACACTCCAAGCTGTTACTGTTCACCCCCCACACCACAGGAGTGAGTTCTTTCTCTGATTTAAACCCCACACATGCGCTTTCTCTCCTCTGATGCAGTAGCTCTGAGCTCAGTATTTGAGAGCTCACTCCAGTTATAGTGGAGATAAACAGTAACCTGCATCTGGGTTTCCTACACCCTCAACCTTTCTCCCTGCATATATTGAAGATCTGTAATAAATCTTAAAAAGATACCCTAGACTAAATGTGTATTTGTCAGTGTACTTTTGGGACTCATAAAAGGCTGTCAGCCTCTGAGCAGGTAAGGGGGACCCAAATAATTTCCAGTGGCCCCTTCAGTAACTATTGCTACGTAATTATTACTATTAAACCGCGGACCGGTTTTAAATGGCCCGCAGGCAGGGCGGGTGCAGCGGAAGTGTAGATCAAGGTGCATGAAGAGTAGCGCAGGAAGTTTCTGTCATAAGTTCACTTGTCTCTCATGTCACACTGCTACTCCCCGGCGGCCCCTCCTCTCTTCTCGTCCATCCCCATTTGCTTGTGACATCATCTGAGATGGACGAGAAGAGAGGGGGCTGCCGGGAAGTAGCAGTGTGACATGAGAGACAAGTGAACTTATGACAGACGCTTCCTGCGCTACTCTGCCTTTGAAGAAAACAACAAGTAAATGCTGGCCTGTGCTCTGGTGTGCTCTCATGTGCCCTGATGTCCTCTCATGTGCCCTGATTGTGCCCTAATGTGCTCTCATGTGCCCTGATGTGCTTTCATGTGCCCTGATTGTGCCCTCATGTGCCCTGACGTGCTCTCATGTGCTCTGATGTGCCCTGATGTGCTCTCATGTGCCCTGATGTGCTCTCATGTGCCCTGATGTGCTCTGATGTGCTCTCATGTGCCCTGATGTGCTCTCATGTGCCCTGATGTGCTCCCATATGCCCTGATGTGCTCCCATGTGCCCTGATGTGCTCCCATGTGCCCTGATGTGCTCTCATGTGCCCTGATTGTGCCCTCATGTGCTCTCATGTGCCCTGATTGTGCCCTGATGTGCCCCATGTACCCTCATGTGCCCCAATGTGCCATGTGCCCTCATGTGCCTCATGAGGGGCAAATGGCCCGCGGGCCGGTACTTTGAGACCCCTGCATTAAAGCATTGTCCAATGTGTTCCAGTGGGGGCAAAAATTCCTTCCTTCTGGGAGGCAATCAGATACTCCCTGGATCAACTACCCCAGGTACCTAGTTTTGACTGGTTACCTGCTCCCACTTCCGCTCAGGCCGCTCAAGCAGAAGTCCCCCCCCCTTGCACGTCACAGGTCCCAGAAGATTGTCCATCCAATAGGGAGGCACTGCGCAACTCGCGCAAGCTCAGTGCGCACCCAGCTGTCAAGCTGTCACAGGCGTGTGAGGGAGAGAAGCAAGGCCACAGGCCTCAGGTCCGCTGATAGAAATCATGGGGCCCCGTACAACCTACCTGACGTGGCCAATGCCATATTGTGCTGCAGACACTGCCACCCATGCTGCCAATGGCATGGGTGGCATGCGTTATGGCATTAGCGTCATGGGTGGCACTGTCACATTACGGCATGACATAGGTGGCACTGTCTCTGCAGGCAGCACATGCGTTATGGGCAGACAGAGCCACCCATGCCGCCGATGCCAATCATGCCATAATGTATACATGCTGCTGCTGCAGTAGTAGTAGGAGGAGATCTTGAAGCCCCCCCCCCCCCCCAGACACACACCTGTGTAATTTTTAGCTGCCTGGGCCTAAGGAATCACTTCTTTCCTGATGGCTGCTGCTGCCTGGACTTGAGGGTCAGTTAGGCATGCTAAAAAATCTGTCCCCTGGAATCCCGTCAGTCGGACGTGTTCGGTCGTCTGTACAGACTCACCGGACACGTCCGACCGACCGCGATCCCTCGCATGCGTCGTACTGATTTGACGCATGCGTGGAAGCATTGAACTTCCAGGGCCGCGCACGTCGCCGCGTCATCGTCGCGACGACGGCACGGCCTTGCCCCGCGCATTGTTTACGCGCGGATTTGTGTCTGATGGTGTGTACAACCATCAGACACAAATCTCCGGGCGGACATGTCCGCTGAAAACGGTCCGGCGGACCGTTTTCAGCGGATTATCCGCCTGTGTGTATCCTCTGCTGCCGCTGCTCGCCTGAGTCGTCTTACTGCTACTTCTCACGCACACGGAGAGACTCAGAGACAGGAAGGAATCACTCCGCGGCTCCAGGGGGACGGCACTACACAGACGACACGCTAGCCGGGACTCGAGCCAGCACGGAGAGCGGGCGCGGAAGAGGTATTATTACGCGCCCGAAATACACAAAATAGTCTCTTCATTGACGCCATTGAATAATACAAAAAGCGATCAGAAACAAACAAAAAAAAACTTAAAATCTGAACCGGCAGAGGGGGGGTTGACTGTTTGTGGGTCGTATTAAACGGTTGTGGCAGTTGGGCATTTGATCGATGTTAAGGGACAGATTTTTTTTTTTACTACATAAAATTATTGATCTGATCAGGTTGCCGGGCCCCCCTGCTGGCCAGGCCCGGTACAACAGGGCCAGTTGTACTGGTCTATCAGCGGCCCTGGGAAGCCATATCGCTGGATCCTGGGACAGGTGAATGTCTGTTTATTAAAAGTCAGGCGCTACACTTTTTGTAGCTGCTGACTTTTAATAAGCACAAAAATGAGTGGAACTCCGCTTTAAGTGAAAGTAGCACATTTTGATACCATATCTATTCTCCCACTCTGAATCACCCACTGCTGATTTGTTTTCAACAACATTTTTACAGCAGCTCTGCAGCTCCATATGTTACCTCTTTACCTCTCAACTACTTACTAGACATTGAAAAAGAGAAGCCCTTGGGCTAACGCTGCGCTGGATGAAGAAAAAAATGGCCATAGGCATATTTGGTCAATATTGTCATCCAAGAAACCCATCCTCTTGTTTACTTTAACCACTTCCCGCACGGTCAAAAGCATATCGACATCCGGAAAGTGGTTCTGTTATCCTGAATGGACGTCTAATGACATCTAGCACGGCGTGCAGCGAGGGAGTGCAGCGTGGCGATTGCGAGTGAGGTGCGTCGGTCTGACATGCCGCATCTCAGATCGTGATAAGAAGCCTCTGTTAGAGCCCCCCACCCACAGACCCCCACAACCACTTGGTCAGGTTTGTGGGGAAGAGGCCCTTGTCCTTATCAACATGAGGACAAGATGATTTGCCAAGGGGGTAGCCCCCTATGTAAGGACCCCACTCATGTTGAGGGCATGTAGTCGTGTAGTCTACTATGGGGGAGGGGGGGGGGGAGAATGTTCATCATTCCTCCTTTCCTGCATGTTCAGATAATTTAGAAAAGAAACAGAAACAAAACACAGTGTTCACTGCAGTGATTTTATTAAATAATACAATAAGTTTACAGTCACATTGATGAGAAGAAAAATTACTCCACATATAATATAAGTGGTAATACTGCCTGTTATACAAGAGATAGATAATGGGTTGCCAGACACACAGATCTCTCCTGCTTCTGCACAGCGACTCCCCCCTCATTTCCCTTAAGCTCTGCCCAATGCATTTCATAATTAATGAGGTCATCTTGATGCCCCCTTTGTGGACTGAGCACCAGACTGGTGAAAGCAGAGTAAAGATTATACAATGGTGGCAACATTTCATGTTCTTGCTCAATGCTTATATATTACTTATACAAATTATACAATGGTGGCATCATTTCATGTTCATGCTTATATATTACTTATAAACATTATACAATGGTGGCATCAACCTTTTTATGTTCATGCTTATATATTACTATTACTTTGTTAAATTGTATATTTTGTGTACATGTTTGACTGAAATTATTTTGATTGGTAAAAGGTTGGTAAAAGTTAATGAAAAAAAAACAGAAATAGAAAACTTACATTTACACTATCCTATACCCATTGTTGATCATCCAGATAAATTAAAAAAAAAAAAAACATTAAAGCAGGGGTCTCAAACTCAAATCACCTGAGGGCCACAAGACAAGTTTCCATATCCCATGGGGGGCCGCATGCAAACTTTCAAACTTCAAAAACAGTACTGGTGTCAGCGAACGCATTATTAACCCTGACCACTACACTGCACACTGACCACTACACTACACACTGACCACTCACCATCAGGGTACAGCACATCAGGGCACAGGGCACAGCACACATGAGTGCACAGTGCACATCAGGGTACAAAGCCCAGCACATCAGGGTACAAAGCCCAGCACATCAGGGTACAGGGCACATCAGAGCACAGCACATAGGGGTACAGCACAACAGGCCACATCAGGGTGCACGGCACATCAGGGCAGGGCATATCAGGACAGGGCATATCAGGACAGTGCAGGACATGGCACATCAGGGCACAGCACATCAGCACAGGGCACATGGCACATCAGGGTACAGGGCACATGAAACAGCACATCAGGGTACAAAGCCCAGCACATCAGGGTACATGGGGCACATCAGGGTACATGGGGCACATGGCACATCAGGGTACATGGGGCACAATCAGAGCACATCAGGGCACATGGGGCATATCAGGGCACATGGGGCACATACGAGCACACCAGGGCACAGGAGAGCATATCAGGGCACAATCAGGGAACATGGGGCACACCAGGGGACATGGGGCAAATGAGAGCACATCAGGGCACAGCACATCAGGACAGGGCACATGGCACATCAGGGTATAGGACATGGCACATCAGGGCACAGCACATCAGGACAGGGCACATGGCACATCAGGGCACAGTGCACATGAAACAGCACATCAGGGTACAAAGCCCAGCACATCAGGGTACTCCATGTACCCTGATGTGCTGGGCTTTGTACCCTGATGTGTTGTTTCATGTGCCCTGTACCCTGATGTGCCATGTGCCCTGATGTGCTGGGCTTTGTACCCTGATGTGCTGTTTCATGTGCCCTGTACCCTGATGTGCCATGTGCCCTGTCCTGATGTGCTGTGCCCTGATGTGCCATGTCCTGTACCCTGATGTACCATGTGCCCTGTCCTGATGTGCTGTGCCCCATGTGCCCTTATGTGCTTTAATGTGCCCCATGTTCCCTGGTGTGCCCCATGTTACCTGATTGTGCCCTGATGTGCTCTCATGTGCCCCATGGCACATCAGAGTACATGGGCCACATCAGGGCACAATCAGAGCACATGGGGCATATCAGGGCACATGGGGCACATACGAGCACACCAGTGCACAATCAGGGCACATGGGGCACATCAGGGCACAATAAGGGAACATGGGGCACATGAGAGCACATGGGGCACAGCACATCAGGACAGGGCACATGGCCCATCAGGGTACAGGGCACAGGGTACCCTGATGTACAGAGCCCAGCACATCAAGGTACATGAGGCACATGAGGGCACATGGCACATTGGGGCACAATCAGGGCACATGAGAGCACATCAGGGCACAATCAGGGCACATGAGAGCACATCAGGGCACATGGGAGCACATCAGGGCACATGGGAGCACATCAGGGCATATGGGAGCACATCAGGGCACATGAGAGCACATCAGGGCACATGAGAGCACATCAGGGCACATCAGAGCACATCAGAGCACGTCAGGGCACATGAGGGCACAATCAGGGCACATGAAAGCACATCAGGGCACATGAGAGCACAATCAGGGCACATGAGAGCACATCAGGGCACATGAGAGCACACCAGAGCACAGGTCAGCATTTACTTGTTGTTTTCTTCAAAGGCAGAGTAGCGCAGGAAGCGTCTGTCATAAGTTCACTTGTCTCTCATGTCACACTGCTACTTCCCGGCAGCCCCCCTCTCTTCTCGTCCATCTCAGATGATGTCACAAGCAAATGGGGATGGTCGAGAAGAGAGGAGGGGCCGCCGGGGAGTAGCAGTGTGACATGAGAGACAAGTGAACTTATGACAGATGCTTCCTGCGCTACTCTTCATGCACCTTGATCTACACTTCCGCGGCACCCGCCCTGCCTGCGGGCCATTTAAAACCGGTCCGCGGGCCGCAAATGGCCCGCGGGCCGGTACTTTGAGACCCCTGCATTAAAGCATTGTCCAATGTGTTCCAGTGGGGGCAAAAATTCCTTCCTTCTGGGAGGCAATCAGATACTCCCTGGATCAACTACCCCTGGAATTATTATCTCTAAAAATCTACTGAACTGTCCCGAACTAGTTCTTGAGGAAGAACTCAGCTCTTACTGTGAAGAAGCCTTTCCTTTTGTGAATGTTAAATCTATTTAAATCAGATTTATTTGACAACTTGGGTCTTTCGTTAATCCATGCTGACTATTGCTTAAAATAACATTGTGTAGCAAAAACTCTTATATGTGTTCCTAAATTCTATTATTATCTTCCCAACTATAGAAGTTAAACTAACCAGTCTGTAGGTAACTGGTAAAAACTTTGATCCCTTTACACCAATCCAGTGGTACCATTACAGTTGCTAAGTGCAATAATTAAAGTCTCTAAAAATTAAAAACAATGGCATAGATAAATCAGAGCTCAGCTCTTTGATGGATGTAAGTCGTTATGGCCAGATGCTTTATTCACTGTTATTTTGTCTAAATGTTTCTGGACCATGTCAATTTTGAGCCACTGTGGATCAATACCAACCTTATTAAGGAATTGAGCTTTCTCATTTTCATTTGTATACACAGAGCTGAAAAACGGAAAATTGTATCATACTTACCAGTACTTACCAGTAATTCCTTTCCTGGTGCCTATCCATGGCAGCATACTTGTGATAGAGCTCCGCCTCGACTCCTCCTTCAGGGCTAGTGAATAGAATAAATTAAAGGCATAGCCCCTCCCCCAACATTCTCCGTAATATAGAATACCGAGGGTGGGAGCGTATGCTGCCATGGATAGGCACCAGGAAAGGAAAATTACTGGTAAGTATGATACAATTTTCCATTTTCCTGGTGCCTCCATGGCAGCATACTTGTGATAAATAACTAGCTGATATGGGTGGGATAATGCTTAACAATAAACGTTTAATTAGAAGAAGACATAGCAGCCTGAACTGCCCTTCTTCCAAACTCAACAGTCGTGAGAGCTCCTAGACCAATATGGTAGTGTCTGAGGAACGTATGGTGAGAAGACCAGGTGGCGGCCCTGCACACCGTCTTCAACAAAACATTAGCCCTTGCTGCCCAGGAAGCCGAGACTGCCCTTGTAGAATGAGCATTTACTCAGGATGAAGAATATTCTTTACCCTCTAAGCCTTCTGGATTAACTTTACAACCCAAGATGCCAGAGTTCTGATGGAAGCTTCTTTGCCCCTGTATTTACTGAACAGTACAATGAAAAGTCTCTCAGTTTTTGAAGGGGTCGTGGCTGCTAGGTAGGCCCTGAGCACTCTGGATACATCCAGCTCACGACAAGACTCTGAACCTGTGTCTGTAAACACTGGTAGTGCCCAGGTTCCAACAGGTGGCTTGGAGTAGCGACCTTAGGTGTGAACCCTCGAAGGGGCGAAGTTCCACCCTGTTCGGGAAGAAGGAGATGTGGCCGTCACCCATCCCTAAGGTGTGAAGTTCCGAGATCCTTCTGCCAGATGTAATGGCTAGCAGGAAAGCCGTCTTTAGTGTCAGGTTCCATCTTGCTACTTGTTCCACTGGAGCAAAGGGATGGTCAGATAGAATTTCAAGGACCAGGGACAATCCCACTTAGGAAATGATCGTCTGACAGGTGTCGCCGAATCTTCAATACTCCTCTGAGGAAAGTGACTATCAAGAGATCCTCCACCCATCTCTTACTTGTTGCGGCAGAGACTGCTTCTACCTGCACTTTGAGGGAGCTCAGACCAAGCCCCAGATCAAGTCCTGTCTGAATGAAACCTAAAATATTGGACGTAGAGGGAAGGATTGGATCAAATCCATTTCCGGTAGCAGATGACAAGAACTTGTACCAGATTTTTGATTATATGGCATTAGTTGCCGGTTTTTCTGGCTTTTAGAAGGGTTGTTATGACTCCTGGGGAACACCCTAGGGACTCGAACCCTCGCCTCTCAACCTCCAGAATCGAAGATTCAACTTCTGGAGGGTTTGGATGAACTAGACTGCCCTGCGACAGAAGTTGAGGGACAGGAGGGATCCTGATTGAAGAGCTCACACTGAGGCGCATGGCTAGAGGGAACCAGGGTCTCTTCAGCCAATACGGAAGTACTGCCACCACCTGGACTGACTCCCTGAGGAGCCTCAGGAGGAATTTGAATATTAATGGCCTGGGAGGAAAGGCATATGCTGTGGTGAACCTTCAGGGGCATGACAGGGCATCCACTGCCTCGGCTTGTGGATGCTGCATTCGAGAGAAGAATCTGTCCAGCTTGGTATTCTTTGGGGAGACAAACAGGTCTACCTGAGGGGGATCCCACATGCTGGCAATCTGATGGAAGACGAGGGGGTGGAAAGCCCATTCGTTGTTGTACAGGAAGTTTCTGGGCAACGTGTCTGCTTCCGTGTTCAACCTGCCCGGCAGATACATTGCTCTGGGGTCCAGGAGGTTCTTCTCTGCCCAGAGTGTGATCAGCATCACCACCTTGAGGAACGACCTGCTGCGAGTGCCTCCTTGCTTCTGCAGATAAGCGACAGCTGCCATGTTGTCTAGATGAAGTATTCTCTGGCCTCTGATTTGGGACGCCAAAGTTAGTGCTAAGAAGGCTGTCCTCATCTCCAAGATGTTGGATACCACTCCCTGGGTAGAACATGACCATCTACCCTGTATTCTGGTTTCCCCGGAATGGGCTCCCCAGCCCTGTGCGCTTGCATCGGACATAATTGTGATCCAAGGATGGGGGACCAGGTGACTAGGTTTGGAGAGGTTTTCTGGAACTGTCCACCAGTGAAGATTCCTGTGCATTACTCCCGCCAGCAGTATCGTCTGGGATAGTCGTCGTTTCTTCCACTGCGCCAAGAAACCTGTCTGGAACTACCTTAAGTGCCAATGGGCCCAAGGAACCATGGGTATACAAGGAGACACTGTGCAAATGAGGCTCAGACATTGTGAAGCTGTCAGATACGGGCTCCGGATGACCTTGATCATTCTCTGGGTGACAATCCTTGCCTTTGGCGGTGGTAATGACACTGTCCCCTCCTGAGTGTTGAACATTGCACCCAGGTAGATTATCTGCTGTGTGGGTGCTAGTTGACTCCTTTCGGAATTTATTAGCCACCCTAGCTCTTTTAGGGACTGTAGAAGAATTTCCCGGTGACATACCAACTGATCCGGATTGCTTGCTAGGAGGAGGATGTCGTCCGAGTAGTGGAATATCCTCAAGCCCCTTTCCCGCAGGGGAACCAAATCGGATATTAGTATCTTGGTGAACACCCTGGGAGAGGTGCACAGACCGAAAGGCAGGGCTTGAAACTGTAGGTGGGTCCATCCCACTGCAAATCTCAGACATTTTTTAAATGCAGATAGAATTAGAACGTGTAGGTACGCATCCTGCAGAAATCATCCAATCTTATGGCTGGACTGCCTGAATAATCCTCTGCAGGGACTCCATTTTGAAGCTTTTGGGGCAGATATACCGGCTGAGCCTCTGAAGGCCTGTCACAGGCCTCCACCCACCTGTCCTCTTTGGGACCAGAAATAGGGTGGAGTAGACGCCTGCGAAGCGCTCTGCCAAGGGAACCAGAACAGCCGCCCCCTGAGGAAGTTTTACAGAGCTTGAGCCCTTGGCGGAGAGGATGGAATCTGTTCCTTTGAAAGAATCCCGAGGTGGGGGATGAGAGAAATTCCAAAGGTGCCCCCATTGAATTGTAGACAGAACCCAGGGGTCCTGACAGCATGTGGTCCAGACTGGGACAAAGAACTTTAGCCTGGCTCCCCCCGGGAGTGCCTGGGCTACTCTGGCGTCAAAAAGACTGCTTCTGCTCCTGTGGAGCCGGAAAGGTCATTCATCTTCCTGTTCAAAAAGAATGTCTGAGTACCTTTCCAAGGTCTTTTGTTGTCTCTGGGCTGTCTTGACTGCCTAAATCTATTGGATTTGTCTGGCGTAATCTAGAGGACCTGCCTCTGAATCTTCGCATCCTTCTGTCCTGCGGAAGCACACCGGACTTCCCTCCTGACAGCCTGGAGATAGCTTTAACCGTTTTGTCTCTGAATAGTGCTTTTCCACTGAATGGGATTTTGCACCAATTTTGTTTGGAGAATAAGTCAGCCAGCCAATCTTCCAGCCAGAAGACCCTCTTCACCATTACTGAATGCAACATGGATCTTGCAGAGCATCTGATCGTGTCAATGGCCGCCACCCTGACAAAGTCTGCTGACAATCTAAGTTCTTCCAAGGCTTTAATTATATCCTCCTTGGGGAGATCCTGACGCAAAGCCGTCTCAATATTATATGTCCAAGATCTTATGGCATTTGATACCGATGTGAGGGCGATAGCTGGCTTACATGCTGCTCCCACGGCTAAATAGCTCCTCTTCAGCTCCAGATTGGTTCGCATGCCTAGAGGGTCTTTTGAAGGAATAAGGAATCCTCCATTGGTAAAGCGCGCTTTTTTTTTTTTTTTACGAGTCGCACCACCGATGCGTCTACCACTGGCATGGATTCTGTTAATGGGTATAGTTTATTGAACCAGCCACATGAAAGTTTTCTATCAGTCTTTGCCCATTCATTCTGAATGACCTGGCTAATGTCGCCTCAACAAGAAGAGAACCTGCCTCCCTTTGAGGATGGGAAGTAACTCGTAGACTCTTGGGGAGGCTCTTCTGCGTCTTTTCAGGTGACCGCAGTTTTGACTGCCTGGAAGAACAGCTTTACCAAGGAGAGACTGAAGCCAGAAGGTTGACTCCTCTGAAGAGTCTACAGGTGGTGAATCTCTAGCTGGTCAGCCTGACAGTGGCAGGGGTGTACTGACTGCTGCAGGACCAGGGAGATTAGGTTCTGTATCCTGAACCTGGGACAACTGCTGAAGTGAGTCCTTCATTGTTCACTTGAGCAGGTCTACAGCGTGCTGATTTTCTAGCTCGCAGCTGGACTCATAGTCCATAAAACAGTCCTTACAGACCACTCTGTCTGGTAGTGGTGTGGCCCCACCTGTCCAGCATTTCTTCTTTGTATAGGTCGTAGGAGAGGGGGAAGGATCTTGTCCTCTGGATCTTGATCTCTCTGACGTAAAGAATGAGACCTGCGGTCTGATCTGTCGTCATCACGGTGTCTTGAAGATTTTCTGGACCTCTTGGAGTGGGCAGGGCCACGGTGAAAGGAACTCACATTAGACAGTGAGCGCACTTTTTTTTTTTTTTTTCAATACTCACATATAGTTGGTCACATACCTAATAGGGGTGCGAGGATCTTTGTTTGCAAGATAAATGACTAATTGCGGAGTTAGGCAAAAGGATCAGCTGCGGAAATTTAGTAAGAAAGGGAAAAAAAAAAAAAAGGAACTATGGAGTTTTTTTTTTTTTTTTAAATAACATACATTTATTTTAATTATTTTATCTAGCACCATTTTTTTTTTTTTTTTTGAGAATAAACACAAAAAGGTAGCTACCACAGAGCAGCATCAGTGAAACCTAGCAGGGCACAGCTGAGGAAACTCTGACAGCTAACCCTGAATCTGAACTTAACTAGGCTCAGGTGGATGGGCTAATAATCCCATAAACCATCATTGCAAAGTGACTCTGGAAGAAAAAAGGGCAGATCTGGCCCCTCTTCCAGAATCCAAGATGGCCGCAGTGATGTCGAGTGATATACAAAACAAAACAAAAACTGTAGCCCACCTCTGATTTCGGGGGAAACAATCAACAATTGCAAGCCTGTCAGGATAAAAGGCACCTGCCCCATCAAACTGACCGGACTTTAAAGGGAGCATCACAAAAAATAAAACAACAAGCACACCCTTTTTTTTTTTTTTTTTTTTAAAAAGGAGACCTAACAGGCAAGTTAAAGGAAGGAAGGGATGGGAGAGGGGAGAGACAAAAAACAATATATGCCTAAAAATAAAATGGAAACCACCAGCCTGGAAAGATGTGAGCTGATCCTTTTGCGACTCCACTGCATTCATCATGGATGCGATAGCAGACTTCGTTCCTAAGCGGAAACTCTGCGAAATGACCCCAACAGATCCACAGAGGGGTCTCCCAGACTTATTAGCGCTAAGAGCGGCCCAAGAACAGGGACTGCGCACGGGAAAGGCTAAACCCGGCGGACGCTGCCGATTGCAGAGGTATGGACATGCATCTACTCTTCACCAGCACAAGAAGGTATGAGGGAAAAAAGGAGAATGTTGGGGGAGGGGCTATGCCTTTAATTTATTCTATTCACTAGCCCTGAAGGAGGAGTCGAGGCGGAGCTCTATCACAAGTATGCTGCCATGGAGGCACCAGGAAAAAAGTTTTTAACAATTTTACCTTTTCTATGTCCCAGTAACCATCTCAAAATGCTCTAGTAATAGACCTACATGCTCAGACGTGACCTTTTTAACCACTTCAAGACAGGGCACTTTTACCCCCTTTCTGACCAGGATAATTTTCAGCTTTCAGCACTCTCACACTTTGAATGACAATTGTGTTGTCATGCAACAACGTACCCAAATTAAAATGTTATTATTTTTTCACACAAATAGAGCTTTCTTTTGGTGGTATTTAATCACTACTATTTTTTTAATCTTTTGCTTAAATTTGGGGAATGTTCAGAGGCATTTGAAACGCCCCAAAAAAATTAAAAATTCACGGAAAAAGTTTTGTTAGTTTCTGTTAGAAAATTTTGTAAATAAATAATTTTTTGCCTTCAATGATGTGCGCTGATGAAGCTTCACTGATGGGCCCTGATAGTTGGCACTGAAGGGCACTGAGTTTGCACTGATGAGGAGGCACTAATATGCAGCACTAATGACCACTGATAGGTGGCACTGATGGGCACTGAAAAGCAACAATAATGCCGCGTACACACGATAGTTTTTCGGGTTGTAAAAAAAACGAAGTTTTTTAGGCTCTAGAAAAAACAACGTTTTTTTAAACTTCATCATTAAAACGGCCTTGCCTACACACGATCGTTAAAAAAAAAATGCTCTAGCAAAGCACAGTGACGTACAACACGTACGACAGCACTATAAAGGGGAAGTTCCATTCGGATGACTCCACCCTTTGGGCTGCTTTAGCTGATTCCGTGTTAGTAAAAGACGATTTGCGCTTTTCTGTCTGTTACAGCGTGATGAATGTGTTTACTCCATTACAAACGGTAGTTTTACCAGATTTGCGCTCCGGTCTCATAACTTGCTTCTGAGCATGCGCAGGTTTTTCACGTCGTTAAAGCCCACACACGATAATTTTTTACAACCCGAGAAAACAACATAGTTTAAAACGTTGTGAAAAAATAGAGCATGTTCGGGAAAAAAATTGGGCCGTTTTTCAGAACCCGAAAAATGCTCTGAAGCCCACACACAATCATTTTAAATGACATTTTAAAAAAACTTCATTTTTTACAACCCGAAAAATTATCGTGTGTACGCGGCATGACTTGCGTCACTGATGGGCACAAATTGGCATCACTGATGGACACAAAGTGGCATCACTGATGGTCACAGACTGGCATCACTTATGGGAGCTGACTGGTGTCACTGATGGGCACTGTTGGGGCTGCACTGATCATCGGGTCACTGATTATCTCTGCAGGTCCCCTGTGTGAGGAGATGTTGCTTATCAACTCTCCTCTCCTCACTCTGTCAGTGTGAGGCGAGGAGAGCAAACAACTGGGCTTTCCTTGTTTACATGTGATGAGCTGTTATTGGACACAGATGATCACATGAGTAAAGAGCTGTGTAATCTGCTCTTTACTGAGACCGAGGTCCCGCCATGTCCCATGTCCCAGTTTTGTAATAGGTTTAGAAATTTCCACTATTTTAATGTTCCAGCAGTGCCATTACCCCAGTAAATTTTAGGGTAGTTCAAATTCTCCATTATTATCACTGTCCCAGCTCTTGCTGTCCAAAGAAACTGAGTCTTTCCTCCACATATGCTATACAATTGCACACAACAGGTGAGTATAAAAAAATAATATTTAAAATTTAAAAAAAGTTTGCCTTCAACCACATGCTGACCACGGCACGCAGATATACGTCGGCAGAATGTCACGGGCAGGCAAAAGGACATACATATACGTCCCCTTTAAGGAGCAGAATTGTGGACTCGCGCCCACCGTAAGCTTTGTGACTCCGACCGCGGGTCCCGCGGACTCGATGTCTGCGGGCGTACCCGCAATTGTGTCACTGTGAGGAAGAAATGCTTATGTAAACAAGCATTTTCCCAGTCTTCCTAGTGACAGGACAGTGTACACAGCTTCCTGTAATCGGAATCTGTGATCACTGTCGTGTCACACATAGCCCAGCCCCCCCACAGTTAGAGCACATCCCTAGGCACACTTAACCCCTTCAGTGCCACCTGGTGGTTAACCGCTTCACTGCCAGTGTCATTTTCACAGTTATCAGTGCATTTTTATAGCACTGATCGCTGTAAAAATGACAATGGTCCCAAAAACATGTCAAAAGTGTCTGATGTGTCCGCCATAATGTCACAGTCATGATAAAAATCGTTGATTGCCGCCATTACTAGTAAAAAAAAAATATTAATAAAAATACCATAAAACTATCCCCTATTTTGTAGAGTTTTGCGCAAACCAATCAATAAACACTTATTGCAATTTTTTTTTGCCAAAAATATGTAGAAGAATACTTATCGGCCTAAACTGAGGAAAAAAACTTATATATATATATATATATATATATATATATATATATATATATATATATATATATATATATATATATATATATATATATATACATATATATGTGTACGTATATATATATATATATATATATATGTATATATATATATATATATATTGTTTTCAAAATTGTATTTTTATTGAGTTTTAAAAGAACAAATATAAAATTGTTACATAATGCACAATGCACAATTTATATATTTTGGGGGGATATTTATTATAGCAAAAAGTAAAAAATATAGATTTTTTTCAAAATTGTCGCTATATTTTTGTTCATAGCGCAAAAAATAGCGAAAAAAAAGGACATCAATTATGTTTGGGAGCCACGTCGCACAACCGCGCAATTGTCAGTAAAAGCGAAGCAGTGCCAAATCGCAAAAAGTGGCCTGGTCTTTGACCAGCAAAATGGTCCGGGGCTTAAGTGGTTAATAACACTTTAAGCAACTGAAGCTGGCATCTGCCAGCAAGTTAAACTTCATTTTTTTTCTTTGTAAATCTAAGGGTGCATTCACACCACGATTTTGTCATCCTACTTTTACTCACGATTTTAGCTTTAAAATCGTACAAATCTGTATGGCAAAACGTATCCATTCACTTCCATTTATTAATTTAGGTCCCCAAGTGCATCCGATTTGATCCGCATCAGATTTGATATGATTTAAAATCGCATCAAAAATTGTGTTTGACCACGATTTTTGGTCCTGATTTGAAATCGTATTAAAATCGTGTCCGTTTTTTTTTATATTGTGGTCAATCTAAATCGTACTAAATTGGATGACTGTGAGATAAATCGTACCCGATTTTTTATTACTAGGGTTGAGCGAACCCGAACGGAGGTCCCCGCAAATTCAATAACCATAATAATAATGATCGCACGTGTGAAAGGGCCCCTATACTGGATACTTTGGTGGTTATTATTATACAGTGCCAGAGAGATCTGCAGGGCTATACTGCCCCCTTGACAAACATAACTTTGTATATGCTGATGGTGCTGGAGGTCGCTTTTGGATACCATAAAGTGATGAGATATAATCTATCTATAATGACAGATATAAAGGAGGGATTGTTGGCCTTTTCCTCTATAATCTTTATATATGGTGAAGCTGTTTTAATCATATGTTGAATATGAGATCTATATGTGTAATACATTTTTGTAACTATAAGGCCCTGTACACACGATCCGTCCAAACTGATGAAAACAGACTGAGGTTCAGTTTTATCAGTCCAAACCTACTGTGTGTATGGCCCATCAGACTTTTGTCCTTCAGACCAAAGTTTTAAAACTTGCTTTAAAATCGGACTGATGACCGATCGGTCAAAACCGATGGTTAGTACGCAAAAGCATCGGTTCAAAACCTGCGCATGCTCAGAATCAAGTCGACGCATGCTTGGAAGCATTGAACTTCGTTTTTTTCAGCACATCGTGTGTTTTACGTCACCGCGTTGGACTCGATCGGATTTTGAACTGATGGGGCCAGATTCTCGTTTACTGGCGTAAAACTATGCGGGCGTAACGTATCTCATTTACGCTACGCGGCCGCAAGTTTTACGGGCAAGTGCTTGATTCACAAAGCACTTGCCTATAAAGTTGCGGCGGCGTAGCGTAAATCCTCCGGTGCAAGCCCGCCTAATTCAAATGATCCAGGTAGGGGGCGTGGATCATTTAAATTTAGGCGCGTTCCCGTGCCGGTCGTACTGCGCATGCGCCGTCCCTAAAATTTCCCGACGTGCATTGCGCTAAATGACGTTGCAAGGACGTCATTGGTTTCGACGTTAACGTAAATGGCGTCCAGCGCCATTCACAGACGACTTACGCAAACGACGTACATTTTTAAATTTCGACGCGGGAACGACGGCCATACTTAACATTGGTTGCCCCTCATATAGCAGGGGCAACTTTACGCGTCGCAAATGCTACGGAAACGTGGTAAATTCACTGCGTCGACCGCGCGTACGTTCGGGAATCTCGCGTAAATAGCTAATTTGCATAGAAGACGGGGAAAACGACGTCGGCGACACCTAGCGGCGGGAAAAAAAATTGCATCTAAGATCTGACAGCGTAAGAGCCTTACGCCTGTCAGATCTAATGGAATAAGAAGGGAATAAACTCCATCTCTTCCCCTAGTAAAAGCACCTCATACAGTATAGTAAAACACTGGCTAAGCACACATTTGATCCCTCCTGATGTTAACCTCTTCCCAGCCAGTGTCATTAGCACAGTGTCAGTGCATATTTTTAGCACCAATCACTGTATTGTCACTGGTCCCCAAAAAGTGTCAAAAGTGTCAGTTAGTGTCAGAATATTCACTGCAATATCGCAGTCTCGCTATAAGTCGCTGATCGCCACCATTACTAGTAAAATAAATAAATCAATTAATAAAAATATCTCATAGTTTGTAGATGCTATAACTTTTGCGCAAACCAATCAATATAATCAAAATTGGGATTTTCTTTCCAAATATATGTAGCAGAATACATATTGGCATTAATTGATCAAGAATTTTTTTTTTTTTTTTTTTTTATTGAATAGGTTTTATAGCAGAAAGTAAAAAATATACTTTTTTTCAAACTGTCTTTTGTTGTTTATAGCACAAAAAATCTAAAGGCAAAGGTAATCAAATACCACAAAAAGGAAGCTCTATTTGTGGGAAAAAGAAGGACATATATTTTATTTGGGTACAGTGTTGTATGATTCCGCAATTGTCAGTAAAAATCACGCAGTGCCATCCTGCAAAAAATGGCCATGAAATGGGGTAAATATTCCGGAGTTTAAGTGGTTAATAAACCAAGCAGGTATGACAAGCATATCGCACAGCCCCGCTCACTCTCTGAACAGGTATGGTAACATCACTGCTAAACTCTGCCCTACGCACGTTTTGGGGGTGACAAATATTTTTTAAATCGTACTTCACTAGATTTCCCACTATAAGGGGAATTTACTAGAGCAGCCAAAATCTAGAGCAGCTGTGCATGGCAACCAATCAGCTTATAGCTTTTTTTTTTAAGTATAATTAAACAAGCTGAAGTTAAAGGGTTACTAAACCCAGGACCCTGCATTCACTATATCTGGTCTCTCACAGTACACAGAACATGGAAACACAATAGCTTTTGTAAATATAAACTGATAAATACCTTTTCATTCTTTCCCGATTGTCCTTTAAGGCTGCAGGACCCCTGACCCTCTGTCTGGACACTGCGGTTTAGCCCTGTGCTGATCACATGCACTCTCCCAAGAAAAAAAAACTCTCTAGCACTACACTCTAAACTGAGCATGTGCAGCTTTCCCCCGAGGCTCTGTCTTATCAGGTGATAAGACAGAGTCTTATCAGGTGATGAATTGGTGACAGTAAAAGAAGGGAAGGATCAGAGAAGACAGGATCAAACAGCCTTTTTAGGCTGGGTTCACCCTATCTTCGCATGCGGCTCGCAGCGGGGGTCCACTGTGTCCCTGTTCACCGTTTCAGGTCCGATTTCAGCCTGAATTTCGGACCTGAAACAGACCAAAAGACGCACAGGGCTCCTGTGTAAAGTCTCACTGGAGCTGCAGTGGAGATATGTGAACCGACTCCATGGAGAGTCGGTCAAAATCTCCTGCTATTGCAAATTGGGTGCGGAAAAACCACATCCAATTCACAATAGTGTGAATCCAACCATACACAATGCGCAGGATTAATCCCTGAGGTTCCACAGAGAATATAACAAGCATGCTTTACTACATATAGCAGTGGTTCTCAACTCCTGTCCTCAGGACCCCCCTAACAGGCCAGGTTTGCAACATAACTGAAATACATCACAGGTGATATAATTTGCTGCTCGGTGATTGCAGTATTCTAGTCTGCATCTCCCCAAGGTAATACTTAAAAGGTAACTTCACTTTCATGGGGGAAAAGAATAGCAAATAAAGAAAAAATAATATAGTGTGTACAATTGTGATACAAGTCATATTGTAATTGAATGTTATTAAAAATTACCTTTCCTTTTCAATCTGCAACTCAGTAATTTTCTATAAATGCAATGCAATATGGCTACCTTGAGTTGTTTTGTATACAGAATGTGTACTGACCACTCCCCAGAGACATAATTTCCTGCTTGTGTGATTGGCTCACCAATTTTCCCAGAATTCAGATTTCAGGCATCCCCTGCAACAAAAATTTAATTTTTGGTGGGATACTCCCAATAGGAATCAGTCTAAAGGGATACAGGCCCAGCAGCTTTCCTCATTAAAGCTGTGCAGCTGCCACAGCTGACTGATAATTATGAAACCACTCCCATTAGGCCCAGTCAGCCCAGAGCCACAAAGAAACAAACATGGATTTCTTCAGAACAACAAAAGGTAGGAATCTGCAACAAAGGTTGTTATAACCCTTGCAATGTGCAGAGATCACCCAGAGAGGAATGTTTTTTTCTCAACAAAAGTTACGCTTTAAAATCAGGCCTGTTTGTGGGTCCTGGAGACAGGAGTTGAGAACCACTGTCATAGCGACTGATTTTACTGTTGTGGGATTAGTAACACTTTAAAAGCTGATTGGTTAGTAACCAATGCACGGCTGATCCAGATTCTGTCTGTTCGAGTTTAAATCCCCCTTAACACTCTAAGTGCAGTTAAGTCCAGTTGCCCTGTTTACTTTTAGAATCAGTTTTCAGAAATGGTTTGATACAATTAAGGGTTGCGTGAATTTTTTCTCTTCCTTGATGTGTAATTTTTCCTTTTTCACTGACCAAGTATCTTGATTTTCTCTATGATTATAGCGTTTTGATGTCGGTCGTAGTGCACGGTTTGTTTTAAAAAAAAAATTATAATTCTAAATAAGGAAAACCAAACATATATTGAACATTACCCTCAAAATGAGAAGATAATACAAAACACTAGTGTGTGTATATGGATTAAGGGTGGTGCAGGATACTTTGATTTTTGTGTTTTACTGTTTATTTGTTTAATTCAATTGTAGCTGTATTGGTTAAAACTTGCCTTTTTCATAAATGCTTTGAAATATAAGTCAATAGGCAAGCCTAAACTCCAACAAACATCACATCTGCCCTATGAGGAAGGAGCATGTGTGAAAAAAAATCGAACTGAAAGCACCTCTAATTAGTTCCTCGGACTGATGTAAGAGCAATTTTTTGTCTTTTTTTTTTTTTCCGTTAAAATGGAATGTGATGTTCACCATAACATGTGTGCAAGGGAAACCAAAAATATAGAAATGTATATAGAATGAGGATATGTATATAAAAGGACAATTACCCTAATTAGGACCAGCACTGCCGAAAACTTCAGTTTTGTATAAAAGATCAGGTTATCGAGTGTGCTTTTCTGTTTCAATGCTGGACGACCATATAGAATCTATCGCCTAGAAATTAACACCTTTAAACATGCAACAAGGCGTAAATGTTATAAAGTAATAATAAATACACTCTACGCACTGCCATACTGAATGATTCTCGGCATCATCTGGGCACAGAGCATGGTTGGGAGCTCCAGCTTCATGCAGTTTCTTGGCAACTGATAAAGATTTAACTAAAATGTGCCAAAACGACTAATTTTCCACTGCAGATTATTTGTCAGGTGTAATGGGAATTTTAAAAGCAGTTTCTGTAAGCTTTTATTCTGCTTTACAACAATGTGACGGCCAAAACACAGTAGTTTACTTTGTGGAAAAGGGCCACCATGGAGTTATGGAATTAACAGCAACACACGTTATTCTTCTTCTATAAAGCTGAACTCCAAACACGCATCTGACTACACAGTTAAAGTATATTGATGGGAGCTGTTGTACTTGCCAATGGGTTTTAAATTCTGTCCATCCAGTTCTCACATTTTCGCAGGCCAGCCAGACAGCACAGCCACATTGGTGGCCACTTTTTACTATACTGCAGCTAAACAATATGGCGTGCTTTATTTCGGGTACCCAGCCTGTGAGTGGAGGAGTAGCAGCAAACTAATGAGGTCATCACTCTGCTCTCCACTCTTATCTTTAACCTCCCTGGCGGTAATCCAGAGTTTGGATTCAGCGGATATATTTAATATTGCCTCCACCAATATGGCCACCGTACATCTATATATACAACCTGGAACATGGGCGCTGTGTATTGTTAAGGCTGTTTAGGTGTAGGTGTCCGTGGATTTATAATTATCCCATTTGGTGTTTGTGGACGGTTTGAGGGTCTCAGATTTAAGTTGTGGGAATGCATCTGTCGAGTATGTATATTAGATCATGTATGTGCGTTTCTGCATTCCCACCACAGATATGGCCGATTTCCGTATGTGAGACAGTAATCAGTATGTCTGGGATTCCCACCAGCAAAATGGCCGCCGTCCATAGATGTGACATGTTTTTTCCAATATGGCCGCCAATGCATTTCTGTTTTTTAGCATATATAAAGAAAGGCTCATATCCAATAGTAATCCTCTGATGAAGTCACGTGACGTGACGACACGCGTTAGGAATACACTAGTCACCGGAAGTGACGTAGGAGCCTGTCCGTCTGTGCAAGCCTTTCCATATCCCTGTTTGGCATTTTATGTAATGTAAGCGGATTTATTTTTATTAAATATCCAGTGTTTGCTTACTTTACATGGGAGTCTTTTTCTTCTTTTGGATATATGAATATCTGTCCCCACTGAGAGCCTCCATTTTTCTGAAGACCTCTGAACCATCAGTTAATATCTGGAGTATGGATGTCACTGTCTGCTCAGGAAGCTGCTGCATTTAAAGCTACAATACCTATGTATTGAGGTAAGCACTCTGTGAGCCCACATAGCAGTACGTTCTACAGTTGAAGCACTATGATTTATGGATTGAAGCAATAGAAGAGTCCTATTGATTTTTCACCCGTTTTTGGACTGTGCACAGTTTTCATTTATTTAATTTTATTTTATTTTCATTGGTCTCTATATTTATTGATTTTTTGGAGCATTTGTTTTTGGCTTTTATCCTGCATTTGCACTTTAATTGTTTTGGAGCAGTCGTGTTTACACATATTTTACACTTGCACTTTTATTGTGATTCACATATTATTAGGTATATTATCGCCTGTTAGCAATTATCACTTATGCGCAGTAGGTGGTTCTGATACTGCGCTCATCATTTATTATTATTATAATCCAGAGTCTGGCTCGGGGTGAAATTTCAGTACTAATAGCGGTATCCCTGGGCCAGACACGGGATCGCATCGTAGTATCCATGCCCCTCCATTCCCTGAGACGTTACGACGATTGTGGGTAGAGATCGGTGCCAAATTCAAAAAAGTAAAAACACAATACACATACAGTAATTACAGTACTGTATAAAATAATTTCACATCCTCTTTGTCCCTAGAGGTCTGTCCAGTGTCCTGTATGCACTTTTATATTATAAATACAGTTTTTTTCTGCCTGGAAACTGGAGATTGTCCATAGCAACCAAAAAGTGTCCCTTTATGTTAAAAGTGGTTTTAGACCAGGTAAAAAACAACAATAATAAATTAGAATCACTTGCAGAATTGAGCGATAGTGATTTGTGGGGAAATTCGTCTTGAGACACTGAAAGTAATGACATCGACAATTCTTCAACTGAGCAAATTTCAGTGTTTTTGATTTGATTACATTATTGAATAATTTGTATTACTATTATATTATTATTTGTTATAATTATTTATAGTTATGTATTATATTATAATTTATGATTTTGAGATTCAAACTTTATCATAAACGGGATGTCTACTAGACTCATGTTTGGACAGATTTACGTAAGTTATTCCTCAGAATTACAGGCCTACAATATAAAAACGCCAAATTTCCATGCAAAACAATTGTACCGCTTTCATCATCAAAAATCTGACATAATCATACCGCCAGGGAGGTTAAGCATGTTATCAGCTTACAAAAGCTTGATCTGAAAACTGATTCTGATATTTATAAAATTTACAAATATATTTATTAGGGGTGCAACGGATCAAAAAACTCACGGATCGGATCAATCCTCGAATCAGAGTCACGAATCGGATCATTTTTCGGATCAGCAAAAAAAAAAGACAAATCTTGTTACACCCACCGGAGTTTTAGATTTCACAGTTGATTGCAACACAAAACAGAGCTTATATGCTTAAATACAGTGGGGCAGATCCACAAACGAATTACGCCGGCGTATCTATTGATACGCCGGCGTAATTTTTAATTTCCCGCGTCGTATCTTTGTTTTGTATCTACAAAACAAGATAAGACGGCATCTGGGATCGATCCGACAGGCGTACGTCTTAGTACGCCGTCGGATCTTAGATGCAATTTTTCGGCGGGCCGCTAGGTGGCGTTTCCGTCGAATTCTGCATCGAGTATGCAAATTAGCTAGTTACGGCGATCCACAAACGTACGTCCGGCTGGCACATTTTTTTACGTCGTTTGCGTTTTCGGCTTTTTCCGGCATATAGTTAAAGCTACTGTTATGAGGCGTACTCAATGTTAAAAAAGTAAGTTACGGCGGCGTAGTGTATCTTAGATACGCTACGCCCGGTGGATAAATGCGCCGCTGTACGTGGATCTACCCCCGTATTTGTAAGTCTGACGGACTGCTGACCTTACATGCTTGCTAAAGTGAAAGAACATGCTGATTTTCACATTTAACTGTGTTCTGCCACATTAGCAAGCATGTAAGGTTTGCTGCTGCTTTTAAAATTTAACATGTAAACAGTCCGTTGGATTTCCAAATACTGTATTTAAGCATATAAGCTCCGTTTGTGAAATCTAAAACTCCATTGGTTGTAACAAGATGTCCGCTTGCCCCCTTCTCACTATCATTACTGTGCAGGAGTGTGGGGTGGAGCAAGATGGCGGCGACAAAACGCCACTTCCTGACGAGACAGCCGCCGCCGGGTGTACCAAGTTGGCCGCCGCTCCGAAGCTAGGCCGAAGCCGGGGACTTTCCTATGGCCGAGGCTGCGGAGCGTTCCACGGATCGCGTGGTGTGCCGATCCGAACAGGGTGACCTGTTCAGATCACGGATCGGTGACGATCCGTTGCATCACTAATATTTATTGATTATTTGATGAATACAATAATGCTTTAACCACTTGCCGACCAGCCACTGCAGTTTTATTGCGGCAAAATCGCACAGCTGGGCGAAACAACGTTATGTTACGTCACCTTGCCTTTTGGTCACTAGGGGTGCGCATAAGCACCCCCGGAGCCGATGCGAGTGCCTGGTGGGTGCGATGACAGCCGGGCACCCGCGATCACTCGTGACAGAGAGAGAACCGGGATCTGTGGGGGTTATTTACGAAAAGCAAATCCACTTTGCACTACAAGAGTAAAGTGCACTTGAAATTGCACTGAAAGTGCACTTAGAAGTGCAGTCGCTGTAGATCCGAGAGGGACAGGCAAGGAAAATAAAAAACAGCATTTTAGCTTGCAGATGATTGGATGATAAAATCAGCAGAGCTTCCCCTCATTTCAGAGCTACCCCTCAGATTTACAGCTACTGCACTTCCAAGTGCACTTGTAGTGCAAAGTGGATTTGCCTTTAGTAAATCAACCCCAATGTGTTTTTCAGTATAAAAGTTAGAGCTTAAATCCTGATTCCAGGTTTGTTTTAATTACATTGATTTGAAAATAAAAACTGCAGTTCTGGCTGTGATATTCGCCTTGTCTGTAGTGTTGTTCCCTGAAGACCACCCTGTGATCCAGCAGTGCCCCTCTTCTGGATTGAATGACATAATTTAACATACTTTTTGTGAGGCCATTGACTAGACTTGAAATGAATTTGGTCAGAAAACTACAATTGCTTTTATACAGCAGTTTGTGAAAGCTAATATAAATGATATTGTACTGAAAGGATTATTGTGATTATTATTATTATTATTGTTACGTTCTGTAACACTTCTGATAGCATAAAAAACAGTATTACAAACTGCTAAGCTAGACCTCACAAGTATATTAGCATGCCCTACCAGAGCAAAGTCCACCCATTGTGGTCAAAATTACATTCAAGACTGGTGCTGTTATTATCATTATTATTGTAATTATTTTATTTTTTTATTATGCTCAAGCAATTGAAAAGAGAGGAATTTAAAATATTATATCTTGCATTCTTTTTCGCCACCTAGTGGACACATTTAGTTTTGCAGCTTTAACTCATTGAAAAATACATTGTAAAAAAGGAAGAGATTGCAATTTCAGTGTATCCCCATCACCCTAAATCGATCAATTCAGGGGCAGAATGTGAAAATTAAAAAAACATATTTTATTCATGTTTTTTTATGCCTATAGATTGAATACCTATTATTATTTTTTTTTATAATTTGATGGTAACATTTTGATTTTTATATATCTATAATCTGCTTATACAGTTTTCTCTCATTCTGGTGTAGTAGAAATCATTTTTTTTAAATCAAAACAAATACTGTCTTTGTTTTAATTGATTTATTCAATAAATATACTAAATATTTTATTACTCATGAGCTTTAAAATTCTGTGCAGATCTGTTACCCTCTATTTCCTCCCAGCAAGCCAGCACTAAGTGATTCTCACTAAATAATATAAAAATAATGTACTTGAATAAGTTAATAAATCATCAGTGTTTATAAATGAGTGATCCCCTCAATCTTCAAATAGTGTTATTTTAAATTAAATATTGTGATACTAGATATATATATATATATATATATATATTTAATCAAAGTCAATATGCTTCCACCCGTTTGCAATCCTCCCTGTGTTTTCCAAACATAAATTCCATCAATAATTCTTAACACCCTTGTTGCAAAGTCCTTGGGAGATTTATGCACAAGGAGGAGTTTAGTGATATCATCTAAGAGGAGGGGTGCCATTGAAGAAAGTATGAAAGTATCCCCTTAATGCATGCATTGCAGTGTTTTTTTTCTCTCTCTTAAAGCGGAGGTTCACCCAAAACATTTTTTAACATTAGATTGGGCCTAATTACGGGAAGCAGAATCGGGTGTTTTGTTTAAAATGAATGCAGTACTTACCGTTTTAGAGATAGATGTTCTCCGTGGCTTCCGGGTACGGGCTGCGGGACTGGGCATTCCTATTTGATTGACAGCCTTCCGACCGTCGCATACAGCGCATCACCAGTTTCCGAAAGTAGCCGAACGTCGGTGCACAGGCGCCGTATAGAGCCGCACCGACGTTCTGCAACTCGTGACGCGCTGTATGCGACCGTCGGGTGAACTCCCGTTTTAAATGGTGACGACAGTAAAATATCGCTGTGCAATGTACATCAGAACAGAAGCTTATACATTTGGGGAGCATGTTAAAAGCAGGAGATTGTGGGAGATAGGGGCAAAGCATTGCCAGCCCATAATGCACAGGTGCATAAGCAAGGACCTTCATATCAGTATTAGCAGCTGGAATTTTCATGAAATCTATCCATTAAAATAAGAATAGGCTGAGGCCGCGTACACACGATCGGTCAAAACCGATGAAAACGGACTGAAGGACCGTTTCATCGGTCCAAACCGATCGTGTGTGGGCCCCATCGGTCAGTTATCCTTCGGTCAAAAAAAAGAGAACTTGCTTTAAAATTGAACCGATGGACGCCTAACCAATAGGTCAAAACCGATCGTTAGTATGCAAAAGCATCGGTCAAAAAGCCACGCATGCTCAGAATCAAGTCGACGCATGCTTGGAAGCATTGAACTTTGTTTTTTCAGCACGTCGTGTGTTTTACGTCACCGCGTTCTGACACAATCGTTTTTTTAACCGATGGTGTGTAGGCACATTAGACCATCAGTCAGCTTCATCGGTTAACCGATGAAACGGTCTTTCAGTCCGTTTTCATCAGTTTTGACCGATCGTGTGTACGCGGCTTAAGTGATATTATCATGGTAAAGATTAGGTAAGGTTTTAGTGTTTGAGTTTAAATTTCCTTAAGCAAACTATGCTTGATTTCTTTAAATTGTAGTTCTGGGATATATTTTCTTATGTACCCTGCTTGTATGCACAGAGCTGTATACCCCAAAAATTATTTTAAGGACCAGTAGCTATTTGTAACAACTAACTATTAGCTTGCTTTTCAATTGTCAACCCCATAGGTACTTTTTCCATTAATCACTTGACCTCCAGAAGGTTTTACCCCCTTTATGACCAGGCCATGTTTTGCTATTCAGCACTGTGCTACTTTAACTGGAAGTTGCATGCTCATACAACGTTGTACCCAAACTAAATGTACTGTATATCATTTTTTAAATAGAGCTTTCTTTTGGTGGTATTTGATCACCTCTGGGTTTTTAACTTTTTGCTATATAAATAAAAAAAAATTTGAAAAAAAAAACAATATTGGGGCAAAATGTATTCTGCTACATCTTTGGTCAAAAAAAATCCAAATGAGTGTATATTGATTGGTTTGTGTGAAAGTTATGGCATCTATAAACTGTAGTACAGTAATGCCGCGTACACACGATCGGTTTGTCTGATGAAAACGGTCTGATGGACCGTTTTCATTAAACGAACTGATCGTGTGTGGGCCCCATTGTTTTTTTTCCCCATCAGTGAAAAAACATATGCCGCGTACACACGATCGGTTCGTCTGATGAAAACGGTCTGTCGTTTTTTTTCCCATCGGTGAAAAAAACGTAGGAACCTGTTTTAAAATTACCTGATGGTTAAATAACCGATAGAAAAAAACGATCGTCTGTGGGGAAATCCATCGGTTAAAAATCAACGCATGCTCAGAATCAAGTCGACGCATGCTCGGAAGCATTGAACTTCATTTTTCTCAGCACGTCGTTGTGTTTTACGTCACCGCGTTCTGACACGATCGTTTTTTTAACTGATGGTGTGTAGGCAAGACTGATGAAAGTCCAGCTTCTTCGGATATCTGATGACCGTTTTCATTGGATGAACCGATTGTGTGTACAGGGCATAAAACCTTGGATTGCGAGCATAATTCGTTCCAGAAGCATGCTTGTAATCCAAAGAACTTGTATATCAAAGCGAATTTCCCCATAAGAAATAATGTAAACTTAGATGATTCATTCCACAACCATTTATTCATAAGTCCTTCAGTTTAAAGCCCATATAAAAAGATTATAGCAATGTGATAGGTTGTGTAACCATAAAATGTCCATTAGAAGCAAAATCCAGCAGGAGCTACAGAGTATAAAAGAGAAGAGAGACGCCTCTGAGTGTAGAAATATGGTTACATTTAATGAAGGTACAACATTTAGCAACTCACATGGTTGATGGAGATTTCTGTCTGATGGTTGTACACACCATCAAACAGAAATCCAGAACAGAAACAGAAACAGAAATCCACGCGGACAGGATACGCGGTGACGTGGCCGCGCCGATGACGCGGCAACGTGCGCGACCCTGGAAGGTCAATGCTTCCACGCATGCGTCGAATCACTTCGACGCATGCGAGGGCTTTCGGCCGAGCGGACATGTCCAGTGAGTCGTACAGACGACCGAACATGTCCGTCGGACATGTTTCCAGCGGACATGTTTCTTAAGGTTCGTACACACGGTCGGACATCCAACAAAATTTCCCTTGGATTTTTGTCTTAATTGATTTGTCCGATCACACCCATAGCATACACACGCTCTGACTTTTCTGCAAACGTTTCTAACACTTTCCCAACATCACGTGGTTTTACTTGCTCTTTACCGCCACCCTTTGGTTAACTTCTGCTATTGTTGGTTGAGTTTAACATTGGTTCTGAGCATGCGCATTTATACTTTGTCCAAAAGTCCTGTACACACGCTTGCTGTACACATGGTCGGACAAGGCACCATCGGACTTTTGTTGCCAGAAAGTTGGTTCGTTCGCAGACCCAACTTTTTGTCCGATGAAAGCCAAAAAAGTTGGTCCGATGGAACGTACACACGGTCGGACAAATACGAAAAGTGCCGGATTTTGAAGTTGGTTGGGAAAAAGTCCGACCGTGTGTACGGGGCTTTAGCATGCTAAGAAATTTTTGTCCACTGGAAAAAGGTCGGCTGGACAAATGTCTGCTGGAAAACGGTCCGATAGGCCGTACACACGACCGAACATGTCCACTGAAACTGGTCCGCGGACCAGTTTCAGCGGACATGTTCGGTCGTGTGTACGAGGCCTTACCATTGTCTAGGTATGAAGTTGATGAGTAGAATAGTGAGCGAATGTCCAGACAATAAATAAAGGTTTTTTGAATGCTTTATTTTCGGCCCAACATGACCAACGTCAACATGAGGTAGAGAGGAAAGGTTGATGAAGCAATAGAGAACTTTGCGGTATCAGGCCTGGATATGAAGCGAGCAATCCTGCTCTCAGTAGTAATAAACACAGTTCGTCGCCACTCTAGCCAGAGTGGGTGAAGTGCCCCCAGACAAACCACCCGGCTCTAGGGACCTCTGCCACCGGCCTAGTACTTGGATGAGCTGAATGAATTGAGCGAATCCTCCCAGTAAATTAAGTCAGGGTCACCGGGTGACAGTTGAAGTGTACCTGTCAATGTCCCGGTCACCAGATCCCCGATGGTTGATTCAGGCCCCTCAGATAACCTGCCTCTGGGTTCTCCTTGAGCCAATCCCCCACCGTTCAGCACATAGCTTGGGATCCCTTCAATAGAGCCGGGGACCCAACGAGTCACTGGGGCCCCTTTCAGCAACATGGAACTCCGCGTAGATTGCGACCCCGGCCTGGTAGGCCATATCGCCGGGGTCTGTTGGATGCGCACACCCTAAAGGTGGGTGCCGCACCTGGAACCCGTGAAGAAAAAAACAAAAATGGCGTCTGCCACAGATATACTCTCCCCCAGCATGCCCCGCGAGGGAAAACTCCTCTAATTGGCTGCTGGAGAAAAGTGACTCTGCCAGAACCCCTCTAGCGCCAACTGTCGCCCAGGGAGGGGATCGCATCCCTGGAGCACAGACTGACCTACAGGACAGTTCAGGGATGACAGCAGCCCAGATTTAGCAAATTATGAATGGGAGCAAAATAACTCTCCCATTCCCCACTAACTTTAGCGTAGTGCCTATACTGAAAGTAAGGGGGCGCTACAAATAAAACAGGCACATCTAAGTATGCAGGCATCCAGGGTAAAGTGATCCACATACACCGTCCTCCTCACCGCCAGCTCTCACTGCTGTCAGTCTGCAATCGCGACTGGGAAGACTATCCTGCAGTAGAGTGATTTGAAAGCGAGGAGCGTAGCATGGAAGTGAACAGCTTTACCCCAGATGCCTACATACTTAGATGTGCCTGTTTAAAATCATCAACCATGTGACTTGCTAAATGTTCTACCTTCATTAATGGTAACCATATTGCTACACTTATGCCCTGTACACACGATGGGAATTTCTGATGGACTAAAATCTGATGGAATTTTTCGTCAGAATTCCGATCAAGCTGTCTTCCATCAGTCTTGCATACACACTGTCAGATAAAATTCCAACCATACAAAATGCGGTGACATAAAACACTACGAGCCGAAAAAAATGATGTTCAATGCTTCCGAGCATGCGTCGATTCTAAGCATGTGTAGGATTTTTCTCCGATGGAGTTCCACACAGACGATCGGAATTTCCCATAGGATTTTATCCCATCAGAAAAATTTAAAACATGTTCTATTTTTTTACTCTGATGGAAACAAATCCTATGGGCCCACACACGATAGGAATTTCTGATGAAAAAATTCCATCAGACTGTTTTCATCAGAAATTCCTATATTGTGTACAAGGCATTAGGGGCGCCTCTGTTTTGTATTATACTCAGTTGTGATATGACGCTACTTGTATATCAAGACATCGCTTGTATATCAAGTCAAGGTTTTAGTGTATATACGAAAATTGATCAATCCTGATGTACTGACAGCCTATCTCATTTCTTGAGATACGTAAAATGACACTACAAATTTCCCCCAAATTACCCCTTTTTGGAAAGTAGGCAGTCTGAGGTAGTTACAATGCCTTGAAAAAGTATTCATACCCCTTGAAATGTTCCACATTTTGTCATGTTACAAATTATTTTATTGGGATTTTATGTGATAGACCAACACAAATTAGCACATAATTGTGAAGTGGAAGGAAAATTATAAATGGTTTTCCAAAGTTTTTACAAATAAATATGTGAAATGTGTGGCGTTCATTTGTATTCAG
This sequence comes from Rana temporaria, assembly GCF_905171775.1. Lineage (NCBI taxonomy): Eukaryota > Metazoa > Chordata > Amphibia > Anura > Ranidae > Rana > Rana temporaria. Next base: position 134,341,189 of record NC_053494.1, read on the forward strand.
CCCCCCTGAGTCAGTACTTTGTAGAATCACCTTTCCCTGCAATAACAGATGCAGGTCTTTTTGGATATGTCTCTACCAGCTTTGCACATCTAGAAAATTAAAATGTTGCCTATTCTTTGCAAAATAGCTCAAGCTCTGTCAGATTGGATGGATAGTGTCTGTGAACAGCAATTTTTAAGTCCTGACACAGATTTTCAATTTGATTTAGGTCTGGACTTTGACTGGGTCGTGAAATGCATTGAAGTGAGGCTTGACACGCATACAGACAGGAGCCCTCCACTTCCGCTTAAACAGCTGAGACGCATGCCTTGTTACCGCAAACCACATAGCAGTGATGGATCAGCTTCTGTTTCCCCTCAAGCTGTGTTTTTATGCCTGCTGTACCTACACTGGACTATGTAAGCGCAATATTTTAAGAAATTAAAAAAGCAATATTACACTGTCCTCGCCTTCTGTGGCTCTTTGTGGTGGAGACAATTTTACAGAAATCTCTGATGGGATTTGGATATATTCAATTAAGGATATATGTATTTGAAGAAAATCAAGTTTATATACCATTGCCGATTGGATTGGAATCTGGTGTTATCCATACACTGTTGATTGATGTGATTTATGAAGGGGTGTAACTACAAAATTAGGAATTCCCTCTAATATATGCCTAATGGTCACTTGGTGGCCCAGGCTATCTGGTGAGTGCATTATAGTATCACTTCGGGTGAAGCACTATTTATTTGAGAATTTGAAGCACATTGCACTTTAGAAAGCACGGTGTTGGAGCACACGCAGATGAATTGACCATAGGGCCTGCTATGGACTTTTTATAATTATTGATTGTGCACTTTATTAACCACTTGCCGACCAGCCACCACAATTTTTTCCTGCGGCAACATGGCTCTGCTGGGTGAAACAACGTTATGTTACGTCGCTTCGCCCTGTGGCCACCAGGGACATGCGTGAGTGCTCGCTGCTCACCTCCAGAGCCGATGCGAGTTCCCTGGCTGGCGTGATGACCGCCGGCACCCCCGAGCGCTCGTGACAGAGTGAGAACATTTCTTTCAGGGGAGAAATACCTGATCGTATGTTCATACAAAGTATGAACATCGATCTGTCATTTCTCCTAGTAATTCCCATCCCTACTTCAGTTAGAACACATTTGGGGAACCCAATTAACCCCTTGATCGTCCCCTAGTGTTAACCCCTTCACTGCCAGCGACATTTTTACAGTAATCAGTGCATTTTTATACCACTTATCGCTGTAAAATTGTCAATGGTCCCAAAAATGTGTCAAAAGTGTCCGATGTGTTCGTCATAATGTCACAGTCCTGCTAAAAATCACAGATCGTCGCTATTACTAGTGAAAAAATAATAATAATAAAAATGACATAATTCTATCCCCTATTTTGTAGACGCTATAAACTTTGCGCAAACCAATCAATATACGCTTATTGCGATTTGGGATATTATAGCAAAAAGTAAAAGATATTGTCTTTTTTTCTAAATTGTCGCTGTTCTTTTGCTTATAGCGCAAAAAATAAAAACCGCAGAGGTAATCAAATACCAATAAAAGAAAGCTCTATTTGTCGGAAAAAAGGATGCAAATTTTGTTTCGGTACAGCGTGGCAATTGTCAGTTAAAGCAAAGCAGTGCCAAATTGCAAAAAGTGCTTTGGTCAGGAAGGGGGGGAAATATTCCAGGGCTAAAGCTGTTAATGGATTGATATTGTCTATTTACATATAATAAGCTATTTATTTTAATTGTCTAATTGCACCCTTCACTATTATTATTTTAAAACAAAAACTGTGTCTGTCTTCACACACATAATGCGGCTCAGCCAAGCTACCACATACTTGTGATTGGATTTATTTGACATTAGTAAAAGCCAATGGGTGCTGCTGTACTTGCTGAGTCCAATAAGGAAGGAGAGAGAGCTGCGCTACTTCTCTCCAGCACATCGCTGGATCGAGATTGGGCCCGGGTAAGTATTCAGGGGGAGCTGCACATAAAATATTTTTTTACCTTAATGTAGAAAATGCATTAAGGTAAAAAAAAAACATTTAGCTTTTACCAGTGCCGGCCCAAGACATTGTGCTGCCTGGGACCAAGAATGAAATGCTGCCCCCCCCAGAAAAAAAATCACGCCAACCAAAAGGCCCCCACATTCATTATTTTATATCATGATAACTAAAGGGGACACGTCATGGCTCTATACATGTATAAAGAGGACCTGTCATTGCTCTATACATGTATATAGAGGACCTGTCATTACTCTTTACATGTAAAGGAATATCAAGAGGACCTGTCATGGCTCTATAAATGTATATAGGACTATAAAGAGTACTTGACATGGCTCTATACATGTATAGGAGTATAAAGAGGACCTGTCATGGCTCTATACATGTATAAAGAAGTATAAAGAGGACCTGTCGTGGCTCTATACATGTATATAGAGGACCTGTCGAGACTCTTTACATGTAAAGGAATATAAAGAGGACCTGCCATGGCTCTATAAATGTATATAGGAGTATAAGAGGACCTGTCATGGCTCTATACATGTATAAAGGAGTATAACAAGGGCCTGTCATGGCTCTATAGATGTATAAAGAGGACCTGGCATGGCTCTATACATGTATAAAGGTGTATATAACGAGGGCCTGTCATGGCTCTATAGATGTATAAAGAGGGCCTGTCATGGCTCTGTACATGCATATAGGCGTATAAAAGGACCTGCCATGGCTCTATACATGTTTCCAGGAGTATAAAGGAATCTGTGAATTGCCGGCAGCCACAATGTCTTTTGCGCAAACTAATCAATATACGCTAATTGTGTTTTTTTTTGGTACCAAAAATATGTAGAAGAATACATATTGGCCTAAACTGAAGAAAATAGTTTATTTTTATAAATTTTGGGGATATTTATTATAGCAAAAAGTTAAAAAATATATATATTTATAGCACAAAAAATAAAAACCGCAGAGGTGATCAAATATCACCAAAAGAAAGCTCTTTTTGTGGGAAAAAAAAAGGACATCAATTTTATTTGGGTAGCGGAGCTGGCGGAACGGGCTGGTGGGCATCAGTATGCTGCCCCCCTAAAAGTGCTGCCTGGTACCCATGGTACCACCCGGTCCCATCATAGGGCCAGCCCTGGCTTTTACAATCACATAAATGCTTATACAATATTTTAGTAGTTGGGTTTACATATCCTTAAACCTTTTAAAATATATAATGAATATGAATTACTTTATGCCCGTTGTATTTTAAAATGAATGCAAAAAACTGTACATTTATGCCTTCTGCATCTAACATCATGTGGGTGACAACATGCAGAGGCACTGAGAAGTCTGTTGTTTTTATGGCAGGCAGTGATCTCAGCAGACAATATTTAAAATCCATAGCAAAAATGTTTTTATTCATATTATTGAATTCCAGCATAATGCACAATTAGCTGATTTGTTTATTGAATGCCAGCACTACTTCCAGAAGGATAAATGTACCATTTACTAATTTTACTCATTATATAATTGCTTTTAAAGGAAGTTTAGACAGACTATAGATCAGATGGACATAGGGAAATAAATTGTTAAAGATGCCCTGTCATCGGACCATTCACATTTTTTTTCGTCATGGCACCCTTTAAAAGTATACAAAATATTGAGGAATGCCAGCTAACTTGTACCTTGTTTGTTTTTGTTAGTTTTTTAAGGTGAATTTGGCCTTCATTTGGTGGTAAATGCTAATATATTATTATTATTATTATTATAATAATTATTATTATTATTATTATTATTATTATTATTATTATTATTATTTTTGTTGTTTTTTTTTTTGTTTGTTTTTTGCCATTACTATGACCCACTTCCCAAATAAATGCTATTTCTCCTGACCTGTATGAGGATATCACATACCTGTATAATATTTGATGCTTGATTCTGTAGGAGGCCGAAACGTTAGTCCAGTCTTAACGGTACCTGATAGTTATTCTAAAACCTGGCTGCTCAATCTCCATGCTAGGGAGGTACAATAAAGCACTTTCCCAGCATAAACACAAGTATGGTGCCACTGAAGAATGCCCACTTCTGTGATGCCGCATATATGCGTTACACCATCGTCAGGGGTATCACTGTTTGATGGCACCTACGACTAAACCAAATAGCACCCCAGTTGAGCAAGGTTGCTACACAGTATTGTTGTAGGTCATGTAGGGAGATGAAGGGAGAGGTGGAGGAGCTGGGCCAGCATTGACAGTAATTAGACACTCACAGAAGAGGAACGAGCTATAATGTGCAAGGAGAGAGGGGGCATGGCTTGGGAATTGACTTTTCCTAAGAGAATCACATTTTCTAGCAAGGTCAAAGGCACATTGCAGTTGAATAATACAATGTTTTTGAAAAGGGAAGATACTGAGATACTGCAACTACGCATTTAAAACACTTTGGGGGTCATTTACTAAATCCACTTTGCACTACAAGTGCACTTGTAAGTGCAGTCGCTGTAGATCTGAAGGGAAGATCTGAAATGAGGGGAAGCTCTGCTGATTTTATTTCTCAATCATGTGCAAGATAAAATGCTGTTTTTTATTTTCCTTGCATGTCCCCCTCAGATCTACAGCGACTGCAGTTCCAAGTGCACTGGCAGTGCACTTGTAGTGCAAAGTGGATTTGCCTTTAGTAAATAACCCCCTTTATGTCTGTGCTTTTTCCTTCAAATTATCAGGGTCTTTTTAACTTTATAAATTGATAGTCCACATTGTCTTTTTTTTATATTTATATTTATATCCCCCCCAAAAAATGAAATACATTCATCCCTATCAGTTTCTTTGGAAGCACTTGCATTTTTGGAATTTATACTTTATTCAAACAAGGGAATATTTTCCAAGATTTGTTAAAACAATGTTATTGGCACATGCCATTTTCATATACTGCCTGTACAGTAGACATGAGAGTGCATTCCCTAGCATAAATATTGTGTAACTGTAAACTGTGTTTTCATATCATGTTTTAGCCCAAAAAAGAAGCTAGTAGACCACTGTTTCCCAACACTGGTTGCAAAGGCCTTTAATGGTTAGTTTGCTTTCCACAGCACAGTTAAGCAGGATGTTGTCCAAGACAGGCTTCACTTCCTGTTACAGGCCCAAAACCTTGTGGGACAATTCTCCCCTTTTTAAAACAAATGCACCAAGATCAAACAGCAGATGCATAGTTATTGATCAAATAATATATATTATATATTTAATATATATTATGAAGTTATCTTTTAAACACTTCAAAATATCATAATAAACAGGTATACTGCACATAATATATAGCTTATTTATATAGTTCTCAGATGTCATTGAGCACTGATTATCAAACTTGTGTCTCCCATAGACTCAGCGGCCAAGCATAAATGAATTCAGAGCTGTGCTTATTACAGACAATCATGTGGTCAGCCGACATCTAGTTATTTCAGACAGTGGGGCTTCTGTAGACTTGTTTTTATTTAATCTGGACAGCTGCCCTCCGCTTTCAAATGAAAGGGCAATGTGGTAACCACCCGGGGACGCCGAAAACAAAACATGCAGCTACCACTGCTGGGTGATCATATGGGGACAAGGACTCAGTGACTCATACCACTGCCACATAAGCTTTCAGCACAGTTGTCAAACACTTACAGTATGTTAGCTGTGAAAATGAACTTCCTTGACCTGTAGAATGTGTAACTTAACTTCTGTTGTTAATCCCCAATACAATGTTTTGTTTGTCAGTACAATATTTCCAATATTTTAAAACTTTCCCTTTGATTTTTTATGTATGAAATTAAGCATTTTAAGTCATGTTTAAAGGCAATATGTCACCAAAAGAGCACTTTGACTTGAAGCCATTTTAATCCAGCAATACCCAGATTTATTTTGTGATATATGATTCATTTCAGTGTAAGTATTACAATTTTGAACATGTATTTTCAATGTTCAGGCACACAATAAAGCTCTCTGTTCCATGAAGCTTTCTGCTGTTAAAAATGTTGAGTATGTCAAGACAAAATAAAAAAACACATATGCAGTACATCACTGCAATACATGAACATTTCCTAATGTTTCCAGTACATACAAATACCTATCGATTTGCCTACTGTTTAGTTAGTACTGTATATAATGTTGGCTATTTCATTTGACGGATGTGTTAATTTTTCTTGATTTATTGTATGGCTTGTAAAACTTCAATAAGCATTTTTTAATGAAAAATACCTGTTGATCTACCAAAAATGCACTCGGCTTTCAATTTCCCATTGTGGATCAAACTAATTAACGACTCCCACTGTCTTCTTACCCACAGCAAAAAGAATATTTGACTTGTATTTGTAAGAACAGGGAAAACTACTGAGTTACTTATAGATGCCATAGCACAAGGTTCGGGACAGCTCTGAATCTCTGACAAAGTCAACAGGTAAGTTTTTCACAAATAAAATAGATGTAACATTTATTTGAAGGTATATTTCACAGACCTAAAGATTGAAAATAAGAGAAGTTTTTTGTTAGGAACTACATGGCCTTTTAAACAACTGCTTCCTCTGAGATCTGAAAGCCATCCACTTGGCAAACTATGTTTTTTTTTTAAATATATGATTGTATAGCTTTCTTTGTGTACTGTGTTGATTTTCTCTCAATGTTCAAAAAACATATTGGTTTACCTTATTTTTTTCTCAAATTGGCACTAGTGAATGATGGAGCTGCATTCAGTGGAGAATTATATGAATGGCAGAACAGGCTTCTAACTTCAAGGGGATCGATTTGGATGTTTAAATATTGTGAATTTCAGTGCACTTCATAGAAGGTCTATTTAAAAGGTGATTTTTTTTTTTGCAAGCTAAAATTAATCACATTAACCACTTAAGACCCGGACCTTTAGGCAGCTAAAGGACCTGGCCAGTTTTTGCGATTCGGCACTGCGTCACTTTAACTGACAATTGCGCGGTCGTGCGACGAGGCTCCAAAACAAAATTAGCGTCCTTTTTTCCCAGCTTTCTTTTGGTGGTATTTGATCACCTCTGCGGTTTTTATTTTTTGGGCTATAAACAAAACTAGAGCGACAATTTTGAAAAAAATGCAATATTTTTTACTTTTTGCTATAATAAATATCCCCCAAAAATATATATAAAAAAAAGTTTTTCCTCAGTTTAGGCCGATACGTATTATTCTACCTATTTTTGGTAAAAAAAATTGCAATAAGCGCTTATCGATTGGTTTGCGCAAAATGTACAGCGTTTACAAAATAGGGGATAGTTTTATTGCATTTTTATAAAAAAAAAAATTTTTTACTACTAATGGGGGCGATCGTGACTGCGACATTATGGCGGACACTTCGGACAATTTTGACACATTTTTGGGACCATTGTCATTTTCACAGCAAAAAATGCATTACAAATGGGGTTAAGTGTGACCTCATTTGTGTTTCTAACTGTAGGGGGGTGTGGCTGTAGGTGTGACGTCATTGATTGTGTTTCCCTATAAAAGGGAACACACGATCAATGACGGCGCCACAGTGAAGAACGGGGAAGCTGTGTTTACACACAGCTCTCCCCGTTCTTCAGCTCCAGGGGAACTGATCGCGGAACTCCAGCGGCGATCGGGTCCGCGGATCCTGTGGTCACGTCACAGAGCTTCAGACCGGGCCCGCGGCGTGCCTGCGACCCACAGCTGGGCACTTAAAGAGGACGTACCTGTACATGCTTGTGCCCAGCCGTGGCATTCTGACGACGTATATGTGCAGGAGGCGGTCCTTAAGTGGTTAAATAGTCCCTAAAACATATTAATAGCTCCCCAATCATTCCAGAAATCATTGCAAACACTTGCCTTATATTCTCCAGCTCATGTTGTGGCCGTATCCATCATATGTGTGGGCATGTGAAGCCCAGTTCCTTTTTCTTCCTGGTTTTTAGGGAGAGGTGCATGCTGGGGGATTTTTAGGCACAGTAATACCAAGGGACTCCTGGGAAATAAGTGTCATCATTTCCCAGGAGGCAATGGGGTCTTAGGACAGGAAGTTGAACCACCTAGGACCAGGAACTAGTCAGATTACAAAATCTGCCTAGTAACTGCCAGATAGAAGTGAGTAAAACATTTATGTTTTTTTTATTTATTTTACATTAAAGTTCATTTTTAGGGTGGAACTCCGCTTTAAGATTTGCAAGCCCTTAGACATTGTTTTAGGTGATCAGCAGCCTTTGTCCAGGTCATTGAGTTGAGCATAACCAAAGTGTGGTTATATTCTGTATACTACTTTTTTAAAGTGCAAGTATTTTTCTTTTCTATGGCTCCTCTGTATTACAGTCTATCCTAATAATATAAAAAAAAAAGCACATGTATATTTCCTATTTCCTGACTGACTCCATGGCAGCCTACGTGTGGTTAATCCCGCCTCCTCTCCAATGCTATAGGACCCCATACCCATAAAAGTCAGCTCACCTATCAGTACTGTGTTCCTTTTTTGTCCTCCTCATGGACCTACATCACGTTTGTTCCTGCTGGCGTCCGTTTGGAATATTTCACGAATTTTTGGCATATCATCCATGCGGTACAGCTCAGGGCTGAGCTACGAGTTGGCCTGTGCATTTCTTTGGCAGTATACACTCCATAGAGAAGAAGGGATCTGCCGCTCCAGCTGAGTGCACTAAGCAATCAGTGTCCTCTCAGAAGCCTGGGTGCAGGCAATGCATGGAAACAAAGCTTGAAAGGAAAAAGGTGAACAACCGCACTTCCAAAAATATATACCCCAGTGATGGAATGGAGGTTGCCACGGTATGCCTGAAGGTGGACGCATCAACGGCTGGCAAGGTCTGAACCTTTTTCACTTCCTCCATGGCAGTCGCCTCTGTGTCTATTTGTTTGTTTGTTTCCCTTTATTTTCTGGTACTCTCCGGTACCTCTGTGTCCCCTCATGGCGCATGGAATGCATTTGAGTTCCAGGGTGCCACGGTACTTCTGGGTCACGGGCGTTGCCGCCGCTCTGCGCATGTGCGGGGCCTCTGTGATAGTGAGGCCTGGCTCTCGTGTTCACGCAGTGGCAGGTGGTCCGTCGACCGCGCAGGTGCCGTTAGGCTGTCTTCACGGCGCAGGGCGCGAGGTGGAGGGGGCGGTGACGTCACCAGGCCGGGGATTCGAAGGTCTGCCTCCTGTCAGTGCGGGAATTTTCCTCAGACAGTGAGCGGTGGCTTCCCCCAAGCTGAGTCTGCACCAGGATGCACTATATGTTAAAAAAAAAGTATATGTATATTTTTGATAATATAAAAACAAAAAATAATAATAAATAGATGTTTTTTCTTCTGGTTGGCTTCCCTGGTCTGGGTAGCATTTATGGGTCATCCGCAGACTGTATGTATTTTTTGCGGACGTCCTGTCCAGAGGTTATGGACAGGTCACTGCCTTTTTGCAGCCAGCCCTTGCGCACTGGGTAGGTGCAGGCAAGGGGAGGGGGCTGAGGTTGCATTCTCAAGGGTTTGAGATTGCGTTTGGTGTCCCCACCCCCCAATCTTTCTTTCGCAGCTCTTTCAAAAGATCGGACCAGCAATTTGTGGTCCAGGATGTCCGAGACCTTGCCAGACCACAACTTTCTTTATTTATTGTCTAGATCTAGACGAGATTCGCCGTCTAGACAGAAGAGGAGAAGTCACATTCCTCCTGCAACTGGAGGTGAAGTCGCATTCCTCCTGCAGCTGGAGAAGTCGCATTCCTCCTGCAGCTGGAGAAGTCGCATTCCTCCTGCAGCTGGAGAAGTCGCATTCCTCCTGCAACTGGAGAAGTCGCATTCCTCCTGCAACTGGAGAAGTCACATTCCTCCTGCAACTGGAGAAGTCGCATTCCTCCTGCAACTAGAGGAGACGTTTCATTCCTCCTCCGACTAGAGGAGAAGTCGCATTCCTCCTCCGCCGAGAGGAGAAGTCGCATTGTCGCATTCCTCCTGCAACTAGGAGAGGTCGCATTCCTCCTACATCTAGGAGGCGCAGCATTCCTCCTGCAACTGGAAAGAGACGCAGCATTCCTCCTGCAACTGGAAGGAGATGTAGCATTCCTCCCGCAACTGGAAGGAGACGTAGCATTCCTCCTCCAACTAGAGGAGACGTGGCATTCCTCCTCCAACTAGAGGAGACGTGGCATTCCTCCTCCAACCAGAGGAGACGTGGCATTCCTCCTCCAACCAGAGGAGACGTTGCATTCCTCCTCCAACCAGAGGAGACGTTGCATTCCTCCTCCAACCAGAGGAGACGTTGCATTCCTCCTCCAACCAGAGGAGACGTTGCATTCCTCCTCCAACCAGAGGAGACGTGGCATTCCTCCTCCAACCAGAGGAGACGTTGCATTCCTCCTCCAACCAGAGGAGACGTTGCATTCCTCCTCCAACCAGAGGAGACGTTGCATTCCTCCTTCAACCAGAGGAGACGTTGCATTCCTCCTCCAACTAGAGGAGACGTTGCATTCCTCCTCCAACTAGAGGAGACGTTGCTTTCCTCCTCCAAATAGAGGAGACGCTCCATTCCTCCTCCATTCACCTTACCCACTGCCGTGACAGCCACTCTAAACGCAGAGCCTGCTGGGGATATGGGACACGAGTCCCGGAGGGCAAGTCCTTATGTGACCAATGTGATGCCCAGGCGGTTGAGGGAAATAGAGACTGGAAACTATGAAGTATGAAAAGTCTCTGGTGAAATATGTGGTAGATCAATCCCTAAAGAAATGGGATACATCCCACACACGGAGCCAGTCCACCATTCTACATGTCTCCTTGGCTGATGCGGCCCAAAGGATTTGGATCCTTACAGCCCTACGCTGCTTCTCCGGATTCTTCGGTCAGCGAGCTGGAAGGTGATGTAAAGTGTCAGCGGCCTTGATGGCTCTTTGGCTCCCCCACTAGTCAGGATGGTTAAGGAGACCCTTAGGTGGGTGGACCCTTCCACCCCCGGCTAAGCGAAGAGGTTCTTTAAGATTCTTACGGAGTTAAAGGATATCACCGGAGTGGACTATGGTGGACATGAAAACTGCTTCATCAAAAAAAAAAACATTTCCAGAGTATACCCCTTCATGACAGAAGAAGTGAAGTCTCTGGGAACACTCCCCCCATAGTTGCAGCGTTAATACGCTTGGCTAAATGGGTTACCATTCTTTTAGAAGATCCTGCGTCCTTCAGGACGGGCTGGAGAGAAGAATAAGCCAAGACCCAAGAAAATCTATGGGATGGCTGTTGACCTGACCTGGGGCTAACAGCTATGGCTAAGGCTTTGGAAACCTGGACAGAGAACATATGTCTCCATACTCAAGCCTCGGTCACGGCTAGTGGGCCTTATACTTACGTCTTCCCCAAGGTTAGGCGTCTGTTTGATCGGAAGAGTTTCTAGTATGGAAGGTTCTGAACGCTCGGGAGAAGCTCACACTTAAAGGCCTGGCTGGAACTTCTGGCACATCTGTGTGGACTTAAATCGTTGAAGTCGCAGGGAGCAGCGGTACATGTCCCAAGGGACGGAAATTCCCAGGGGGTATACCCCCCCCTCTCTCGTAGCACAAGAGAAAAGGTTTATGGCGACCAGTGACAGTCTTAGCTTACCTAAACAAGTATATGTAGTATGAAGGGTCAAATGTAGACTCCGTCTGGCTATTCTTAATCGACTTAAAATACTTACCTCCATGTTCTGGTGGCGAAGGAGTTTCTCAAATACCTCCGGTTGCAAGTTGAACGATAGCATCTACATTTCATCTTCCTTCCTTTTGGGCTGTCAACCCCACCCAAGTCTTCTCTAGAATTCATCTGGCCATAGTGGCTCTCATCAGAACGTACGTCCTTTCACTACTTCAACCTCCTGTTGCTGTCCCAAGACAAAGGGTAGCTGCTGGTTCACAGGGATAAGGTAGTCTCCACCTTGGCCAGCTGTGGATGGCTCCTAGATCAGTGAAAGAGCCACCTAGAACTAGTCCAGCGCCCGCTGTACTTTGGAGCCCAGCTTTGTTTTTTCTATAGTGGAAGGCACCATCCCACTCCCAGTGGGGAAGATCTCGTTTTTTCCAGAGGAGAATTTAATTTCTCTTCATGGCTGAAGACCTCATGGTATCAAAGATTATCGGCCCAATGGGCTCCACGATCCCTATGGTCAAGTGGTCCCTGCAGACGTACGCCCTTCTTTCCAGCTAGGTTGTCGACAGCAACGGAAACCAAGGGGCAACAGTCAACCTATTTCACGTATCGAGGATGAGGGGCAACCTCTTCTGGTGGCTTCAGTTCTAAACCGGCGTAATTGCCCCATCTTATGGGTCATGGTCACGACTTATGCCAACAGTTCCGGTTTGAGAGCCCTCTGCAGATTGGATCCTGCTCCAAGACAAATTGGCTATGCTTCTTCTCATCCCAGGCTAGATCGTTCTGGAGCCTCAGGCAGCTTAGGGTGCCCTTCAGTCCTTCTCCCGTCTCCATAAGGGGGAGTCAGTTTCATTAAGAATGGTCGACACCACGGCGATCTCCTATATGAAGAGTTTGAGGGAGCACTCGGGGGGAGGTCAAGCCCATTCTGTCTTGGGACCAGAAGAACCTGTCCAGCATTTCAGCGGCTTGCATCCCCGGAGCCCAGATTGTCCAAGCGGACTTCCTGACGCGTATTCGGTTAAACACCAACAAGTGGTCTATTCATGTGCAGACATTCAAGTGGATCCTGTTCCTGGGAAGTCAATTCCGAAGTGGATCTATTCTCTTCACTGGCAACTTCAAGCTTAAGAGGGATTTCACTCAGGGCCGTACAGTTAAGGCCTCCGGTATGGATGTCCTGACAAATCGATTGGGTTCCAAGAGGGCATACGCCTTCTGACCACTCGCATTCATCCTCACGTTCCTAAAAAGACCTCATGCGGAAGCGATCTAAGTGATGGTAGTAGCTCCTTATTGGCCGCACAAGCTTTGATTTTATTTTGCCTCCTGAGCTAGCTCAGCTTTTGGGATCAGGTGCCTCATCCTCTCAGCCTGCATTCTTTTTTCCTCGAGGGTCAGTTCTGCACCCCTGTCCGGTTTGGGTGCGCTTTAAGTCTGTTTTTTCATTCTCATGAGCTCTAAGGAAATGGGCATGAATTAGGTATTTAGGGAGGCTGAGCTTCTGTCAAGAATGATTGCGGCCTGAATCGTTCAGTCCATCCAACAAGCTTGTAGATTCGAGGGCTTGGCTCCTCCGGAGCCAGTGAAGGCACTTTCCACCAGGAGTATGGTGGTTTAATGGGCAGCAGTCCAGCACATTGCTCCAGATGTTATCTGTGAAACGGCCCTATGGCCTCCATTAAGACCTTATGTCACTTTTGTAGTGAGCCTGCTTCGCTATCTTCTGTGATTTTGTATTTGTAAAGCCTGTTGGTTGACGGGTCAAATTGAATTTTTTTTTCTGTTTATCATACCCACCCGTGTGGTTTGGCTAGTTATTTCCCACACGTAGGCTGCCATGGAGTCAGTCAGGAAAAGGGAAAATTTATTATCAATACTTACCGTAATTTTCCTTTCCTGATGGACTCCATGGCAGACGGAGTTCCCACCCTAAAGGTTAATAAGGGGTCCAAGAGTCGGCTAGTTACGGAACACAGTACTGATAGGTGAGCTGACTTTTATGGGTATGGGGTCCTATAGCATTGGAGAGGAGGCGGGATTAACCACACGTAGGCTGCCATGGAGTCCATCAGGAAAGGAAAATTACGGTAAGTATTGATAATACATTTTCCCTTTTCCTGTCAGGGGGAGAAATGACTTATTGTCTGTTCATACAATGTATGGACAGCGATCTGTCATTTCCCCATGTCAGTCCCACCCCCCCTTCAGTAAGAACACACCCAGGGAACATCATTAACCCCTTCCTCGCCCCCTAGTGTTAACCCCTTCGCTGCCAGTGGCATTTTTATAATAATCAATGCATTTTTATAGCACTGATCGCTATAAAAATGCCAATGGCCCCAAAAATGTGTCAAAAGTGTCCAAAGTGTCCGCCATAATGTCGCAGTACGGATAAAAATTGCTGATCGACGCCATTACTAGTAAAAAAAAAAAAATATTAATAAAAATGCCATAAAACTATCCTCTATTTTGTAAACGCTATAACTTTTGCGCAAACCAATCAATAAACTCTTATTGCGATTTTTTTTTTTACAAAAAATATGTACAAGAATACGTATCGACCTAAACTGAGGAAAAACAATTTTTTAAATATATTTTTGGGGGATATTTATTCTAGCAAAAAGTAAAAAATTCGTTTTTTTTTTCAAAATTGACGCTCTATTTTTGTTTATAGCGCAAAAACTAAATGCCACCAAAAGAAAGCTCTATTTGTGGGGAAAAAAGGACGCCAATTTTGTTTGGGAGCCACATCGCACGACCGCGCAAATTGTCAGTTAAAGCGACGCAGTGCCGAATCGCAAAAAGTGGCCCGGTCATTGACCAGCAATGGTCCGGGGCTTAAGTGGTTAATCACATTGTAGTTTTTTTTACTGAAACTTCAAGGGGAAAAAAATGAGAGGAGGGAAAAAAGAAAGAAAAAAAGAAAAGGAGAGCAAGAGAATATATAAAAAAAAAGGGAAAAGGGGGGGTGGGTATGGAAATAGGGAAAGGTTGCTTGGGGTAAGGGGTAAGGGTCGGGGTGGGAAATGAAGAGTAACATGAACGTAGAAAGTAGCAGAAACACTGGATTAGAGAGACAATGACAGGGTCCACTTTAGCCCAAGTCAGAAATTCAGATAAACTTCGGAACTTTGACCAGGGACAGTCAAATGTTTTTTTTTTTCATTACACACAAATATATTTCAACTATTATTATCTACACATAGAGCTAATCACATCGATTTATCCTAGCAGCACTCAACACCTCTAAAACGATAGACTATTAAACCTCTACCTCCCAGTTACAGAAGTGTGCAGTAAAATGATAAGAAATTATAAAGTAATTTTAAAAAGTCCATAAAACATTGCTTGTCATGCACTTGAGTAGTTGAAATCACTACAGTGCATTAAGTGAGCAGCACTCTCCTCTTGACACTTCACTCACCTCAATACTCAAATAACAGCAACAAATTCACCTCTGGTCAGCACTCCCTATTGGGTTTGTCTCTAATAATGCTAACATTTAGGTAAAGGGGACACAAACGATCCTAATAGTTTGCAAAGTTTTATTATAAAGAAACTCTTTAAAAACACACTCACAAAAGTACATGTAGTCTGATCAATACTAGAGTCAGGCTCCGGTCTTCTGCAAATTGACAAAACCCTGTCTCATCTATCTACCGGAGTCTACGTCACATCCAGTCGTCGCCCTGACGTCACTTCCTGGCGCTGTATAGTCACCTCCTGATGTTTTGTACTTCCAACTTCCTCTGAGGGTGTGACTAGATGGCTAGGCACACACACTTCAGGATGGTGGCCTCTACAGCTGATCCTGAATATGGCAACTTAATTTTCAGGATTTTGTAGCTAATAGAATGGAGCTGATTATGGGAAAAAAGGTGCTTAATCTTTCAGCACCTTCCCAAAGCTCTCCAATCTACCTTATTTAAAATTTAGCCTGGGTTCACATTGGAGCGGAATTTCATACCCGCATGTTAGTCCACTTTCGGGGGCGATTTCAGAGACATCTGTGCGGGTTCCTCTACAGGTGTCTATTGAAATCACACCCGAAGACGCCAAAAGTAGTACAGAAACTACCTTTGGGAATTGGCGCTGCACAGATTCGGACAGTGCCTTTGCCGGCAATAGCCGCAGATTTCTCATGCAATTTTACATGTCAAATCGCATCAATGCAAACCTAGGCTAATTCACATAATACACCCTAAAAAAAATATAATTCACAATCATTTCCATGGGTAATCACAGTGATTAGCTCTATGTGTTGGTAATTATATTGTTTTATTTAAGCAGCAGCTCATTAGATCAATATTGGTCAGTCTTACCTATCTCCAGGAGCGCGTAGTGTTGGAAACACCGTTTTGTTTTATATTTCAAATATTGCTTATCTGTAGAAATATATGTATACAGTGGTAAAACTAATTATTTGATCTCCTACAGATTTTGTAAGTTTTCCCACTTGAGTTGCAGTTCAGTGAGTAAAATATTTGATCCCCAAGCAAAATATGACTTAGTACTTGGTGGAAAAACCCTTGTTGGCAAGCACAGATGTTTCATGCAGTTGGTGACCAGGTTTGCACACATCTCAGAAGGAATTTTGTTCCACTCTTCTTTGCAGATCTTCTCTAAATCCCTAAGGTTTCTTGGCTGTCTCTTGGCAACTCGAAGTTTCAGCTCCTATAGCTTTCCTATAGAGAATTTATGGAGGAAGCTGAAACTTCTAATTGACAAGTGACAGCCAAGAAACCTTTAGGGATTTAGGGCCAGATTCAGGTACAAATGCGGCGGCGTAATGTAACCCGTTTACGTTACACCGCCGCAAGTTTTCAGCGTAAGTGCCTGATTCACAAAGCACTTACCTATAAACTTGCGGCGGTGTATCGTAAAGACGTCCGGCGCAAGCCCGCCTAATTCAAATGGGGCGTGTACCATTTAAATTAGGCGCGCTCCCGCACCGAACGTTCTGCGCATGCTCCGTTAGTAAATTTCCCGACGTGCTTTGCGCGAAATTACGGCGCCCCGACGTGTTTGTGAATGGCGACGTGCGTAACGTACTTACGGCGGAAAAAATAAAATTTAAATTTGACGCGGGAACGACGGCCATACTTTAACATGGCTGGTGTAAAGTTAGGGCATGAAAGAACATGACTAACTTTGCGACGGAAAAAAACGACTTGCGACGACGTAACGCACGCGAGTAGCTTCGTGGATCGCCGTAAAAGCTAATTTGCATATCCGACGCTGGAAAACGACGCAAACTCCACCCAGCGGCGGCCGTAGTATTGCAGCCTAAGATCCGACGGTGTAAGTCAATTACACCTGTCGGATCTTAGGGCTATCTATGCATACTCTCATGCCCCGTACACACCATCACTTTATGTGATGAAAAAAAACGACATTTTCTGTGAAGTAAAATATGACGTTTTTGAAACTTCAATTTTCAAAGACGAAGTTGCCTACACACCATCGTTTTTCTTACAATGTTCTAGCAAAGCGAGGTTACGTTCTCACCACTTTTTCCATTGAAGCTTGCTTCATAAGTAGCTTCTGGGCATGCGCGGGTGAAAAAACGTCGTTTTAAACGACGTTTTTTACTACACACGGTCAATTTCTGTGAAGTAAAAAATGACGTTTTGAAAAACAATAAAAAATAAAATTGAAGCATGCTTCAATTTTTTTTGGTCGTTTTTTACAAGACATAAAATGACGTTTTCCCCCACACACGGTCAATTAAAGTGACGTTTTTAAAAACGTCATTTTTTTTCATCACATAAAGTGATGGTGTGTACGGGACATTAGAGATACGACGGTGTATCAGGAGATACGCCGTCGTATCTCTTCTGTGAATCTGGCCCTCAGAGAAGATCTGTGAAGATGAGCGGACCAAAATCCTTCCTGAGATGTCGGCAAACCTGGTGGTCACTAACTACAAGAAACCACCAAGTACTAAAAGCCTCTTACACACGACCGAGGAACTCGACGGGCGAAACACATTGTTTTCCTCGTTGAGTTCCTTGTTAGGCTGTCGAGGAACTCGACAAGGCAAGTTTCTCCATTCCCGTCGAGGAAATAGAGAACTTGCTCTCTTTTTGGCTCGTCGAGTTTCTCGACAGTTTCCTCGACGAAAATGTACACACGACCGGTTTTCTCAGCAAAAAAATATCTCCCAGCAAGTTTCTTGATGGTTTTTGACGAGAAACTCTGTCGTGTGTACGAGGCCTTAGTCGTGTTTTGCTTGGGGATCAAATATCTATTTTACTCACTAAACTGCAACTCAATTTATAACATTTGTATCATGTGATTTTTCTGGATTCGGTAGTGGGCAAACTTTCAAAATCTGCAGGGGATCAAATCATTATTTTTTCCACTGTATATATGTTTTATGTGGTTTATATATAGATTATGCTGCACTTGTTTAAGATATTTCATTTGGTGGATGGGAACAAATGTCATTGCTGGCAGCAATCAGTACGTTTTTGCTTTTTGATTTAAATAGAGGTATGGTACCACAGGATAAACACTTCTGTAATTTGGCACTTAATACTCCCACAATGTTAATGGGATAGACACTGATTGCTCCAACCCTCACTGCGCAGACAGGCTCTGCAAAGGTGCCAAGCACCCTTTTTACTTCCCTATCACTCTCCCTTAGGCCCTTTTCACACAGGCACTTGCTCAGTAGGGGATGGCAGAGCGGACACAGACACAGTCCCGCTCTCCTCTATGGAAAAATCGTATGGAAATGGACCGCCTGTCCATTTTCATCTGATCCGCCAGAAGAATGGAAAATAGGGCCATCTGTCTGGATTTTGCGGAATGAATCAGATCGGATAAAGGAGGATGTCAGCGCTCCATAAGGGAGACTGCAAGGACCACGTGAAAGGGCCCTAAATCTTAGCTCATATTGACTCGATTCTTTTTTGTTGCATTTTAACAGCTTTACTCAAAGCAGGTCTCTCAACAAAGTTTCTTAAATGAGGTTTCCAATTCTAACACGAAAAAAATCCTAAAAACGCAAATACCCTCAATACAAATTTTTTGAAATGTGTAATTTTTGTAATTTAAAAAAATATTATAATCAAGTTTTACAAATTAAAAAATGGATAAATGTGAAATAAATAAATAACAAACCTAAAATAAAAAAAAGTGACCATACACGGTTTGAATCTCGGCCGGTTAAGCAGGAAGGTGGTGCTGGAGGTCACATTAGCAGTAGGGATGAGCCGAACACCCCCCCGTTCGGTTCGCACCAGAACCTTCGAACGGACCAACCGTTCGCGCGAACATTTGTAACCACATTGACGTCTATGGGACTCGAACGTTCGAATTCTAAAGTGCTAATTTTAAAGCCTAATATGCAAGTTATTGTCGTAAAATGTCTTTGAGAACCCGGGTCTTGCCCCAGGGAACATGTATCAATGGAAAAAAAGTTTTAAAAACTTTTTTTTTTCTGGGGCAGTGAGTTTAATGATGCTTAAAGTGAAAAAATATACCTTTAAATATCATACCTGCTGGGTGTCTATAGTATGCCTGTGAAGTGGCACGTGTTTAGAACTGTCCCTGCACAAAATGAGATTACTATAAGAAAAAAGTAATTTACAATTGCTTGCGGCTTTAATGTGATGTCTGGTCCCTGCAATATGGATGAAAATCATTGAAAAAAATAGCACAGACGCAGACAGTACACACACCACGTAGCTTTAGGTGCACGCTGCAGAGGACACAGCCAGTACACACCACGTAGCTTTAGGTGCACACTGCAGAGGACACAGGCAGTACACCATGTGAGAATACTGCAGCTAAGACAATCACCTGCCTGCCAGTAAATTAGGAAGTGCAGATCTAGCTAAACTATACAGTGTATAAATATATATACAACACCTGGGATGCATATATATCCTCTACACACTGTAACTTTAACTGACTAGCCTGCCTGCCTGCCTGCTCTATCTACCTACTAAAAATGACACTCTCTCTCTCTCTCTTTTAACCACCGCAAAAACACTACACAAGGCCGACCTGCAGGCGGCCTTATATAGTGTGGGGCTTGTACTAAACCCCCTGAGCAATAATTGGCCAAAGCCACCCTGGCTATGGCCAATTATGGCTCTCCGTTTTTTGCAAGCTGTGATTGGCCAAGCATGCGGGTCATAGTGCATGCTTGGCCAATCATCAGCCAGCAATGCACTGCGATGCCGCAGTGAATTATGGGCCGTGAAACGCAACTCGAATTTGGCACGAACGGCCCAAAACGTTTGTAATTCAAAGAACGATCGAATATACGATGTTCGAGTCGAACATGAGTTTGACTCGAATACGAAGCTCATCCCTAATTAGCAGTGCTCTGACACACACAGTCTGGTTTGGGATCAAGCTTGCACATCTGCGCCCATACCAAGTGACACAGAAGAGTAGTGGCCCAGTTCACCAGTGGTGGACCCCAGAGAGGGAAGTTCGGGGCTGCTTTGCAGAATAATGAATAAAAGAAACAGAAATGTTCATGTAACTCAACCAGAATAACTTTGGCTGCATAATATAGTCTCTATATAATTCTATACAAATGAAGTCTAGCTAAAAATCACTTCTTCAGTAAAACAGTTCTAAACACACATAACTTGTATTTATTCCCATATACAGCAGCTAGAGGGGACCAAAGTCCAAGAATAAAGAGGCACACCACTACTAATCTGTAACCATTATGTAGCCGAGTGCTTCTGCTGACTGTGTGGAGGAGGGAGCTGTGTTCTTCTCTCTCAATTGCCGATGTGCTGCTGGGGGAATTTTGTGTGGAAATCCCCAGCCTGCCACCCCCCCCCCCCTTCCGGCAGCACTGCTTCCTGTATGGTAAAGTAGTGTGGTAATATACTAATGCATAAAGGAGTTGTAAATAAAATAAAAATGTTATGCTGAAATGACTGTTTACAGGGTATAGAGACATAATAGTTAACTGATTCCTTTTAAAAACGATTAAAAATAGATAAAAATCAATCATATAATGTACCTGTAGTTTCTAGTTTCTTTTTGCATGTTGTTTCCTGCCTCTGCTGTACAGAGCCACAGAGCAAATACAGGGCAGTGATGGTTTGGAAACTAAACTGATTGGTGCTGAGGGGTTTTAGACACACACCTCCTTGATTAGTGACCACAGAGAGAAAGCTCCCAGTACTGTGGTTATCAGGAAACAGACAACCATGAAGTGTGGAGATCAGAGAAGAATTACAGCAACTTGAGAGCTAAAAAACAATGAGGACATGAAAACAGCACTGCATTAATGTAAAGGAAGCTATTAGGATAAAAAAAATCCTTTACAAACCCTTTAAGTCACCCAGGAGTGAGCAACCTTCAGCTTATAATTAGGTGTGTCATTGGGGACCAAACATTTTAAATGGTTGTGGCAGAACAGAAAGCCCAGCATATCAAGCAGCCCCTGTGGGAGTAAGTGCTACAATTGGGGGTCATCCATGATACCTTTGTTCTGCAAGCAAGTCCAAGTGGGCTGTGAGTGCAAATGTGCTGTGAGTGCAAATATGCTGTGAGTAGCTGTGTATTGTTGAGTATTAGTGTCAGGAAGCTAGTTGTTAGCTCATTTGGACAGGGTATAACCCCCAACCCCCATTAAATTAGCGGGTATGGAGATGCGGCTCTGTTTACATCTTGTGGCATGTATGCATTCCTTAATCACCTGATCGAGGGCGAATACTGCTGTGCAAAATGTAAGCACATTGTTTCCCTGGAAGCCCAGGTTCTGAATCTAGGAAAGCAACTGTCAACACTGAGAAGACAAAGGAGAGCTGGGATTGTACCCAGGAGGGTGCCGGCAGGGGCCAGCACAGAGGCGAGTGGAGATGAGGGGCAGGCATCAAAGCAGAGTAGATGGGTGACAGTCAGGAAGGATAGAGGGGAAAGTGCCAGGGAGACCGGTCCTGAGCTGGAACATCTAAATAAGTATGCCCCATTGAGTGACATTGGTGAAACCAGTTAAGGACCAGCACTGCTGGAGCTGAGTGACTCAGCTAGCTGCCAGGGGAATAACTCCTACAGTGAGGGTGGGAGAAAAGCCAAGGGAAAGGAAAGACAGATTTTGGTGGTAGGGGACTCAATTTTTAGATGGACAGAGAGGGAAGTCTGTCACAAAGACCTGCAGTGCTGAACTGTATGTTGTCTACCGTTGCTTTCTGGTTCGGCACATCATGGAGCTGGTGGACAGATTACTGGGAGGGGCTGGGGAAGACCCAACTGTCATGGTGCACGTTGGCACCAATGACAAAGTCTGAGGTAGATGGAGTGTCCTAAAAAACGATTTTAGGGACTTAGGGGGTAATCCACAAAGATCCGGCGTAACTTAATTTTTTCCATTTAAGTTACACTGCCTTAAAATTTCTACCTAAGTGCCCGATCCACAAAGCACTTACCTAGAAATTTTGGGCTGTGTAACTTAAATTCCGCCGGCACAAGGCGTTCCTATTTTCATGGGGGCGATTCCCATTTAAATTAGGCGCGCTCCCGCGCCGGCCGTACTGCGCATGCTCGTGACATCATTTTCCCGACGTGCATAGCGCGAAATTACGTTACGCCAAGCTTTGTGGATTGCGACGGGTCAATAAAGTTGCGTCGGGGAAAAAAAAAGATACGGCGCGAAAAAAAAAATTCAAAATTAAAAAAAAATCGTGTCGCTGGACAGAAAGGTCTGTTTTTACAAGGTGTAAACAGTTTACACTTTGTAAAAGCAGCCCTAATTTTGCGTATGCAAACTAAAACTTACGGAGAAAAAACAAAGCTGAAAATGCTAATTTGCATACCCGAGGCGGCATTTCGACACGAAATGCCCCCAGCGGCGGATGCGGTACTGCATCCTAAGATCCGGCAGTGTAAGTCCCCTACACATGCCGGATCTTCTGCCTAACTATGGAAAACTGATTCTGTGGATCAGTTCCATAGTTAGGAACAGGGATACGACGGTGTAACAGCAATTACGCCGTCATATCCCTTTTGTGGATTTGGCCCACAGGAACTAAGGGCCAGATTCACAAACGAGATACGACGGCGTATCTACTGATATGCCGTCGTATCTCTGTTTCTAACTATGCGACTGATTCATAGAATTTGTTACGCATAGCTAGCCCTAAGATCCGACAGGCAATTCTAGGCTGGCCGCTAGGTGGCGAGGCCATTGCGGCCGGCGTAGAATATGCAAATGAATACTTACGGCGATCCCCGAACGTCTGAACGGCCCGTCGATCTAAATCGACGTCGTTTCCGTCGAGTTACGCCGCGTAAAACTAGGGCTGAGCCCTAGTTGTCCTAAGCCATGTTAAGTATGGCCGTCGTTCCCGCGTCGAAATTTAAAAATCAACGTCGTTTGCGTAAGACGTCCATGAATGGCGCTGGACGCCATTTACGTTAACGTCTAAGCAAATGACGTCGGTGTGACGTCATTTAGCGCAATGCACGTCGGGTAATTTACCCGATGGAGCATGCGCAGTACGTCCAGCGCGGAAGCGTGCCTAATTTAAATGGGACTCGCCCCATTTGAATTGGCCCGCCTTGCGCCGGACGGATTTAGGATACACCGCCGCAAATTTCCAGGTAAGTGCTTTGTGGATCGGGCACTAACTTGGAAAAATTGCGGCGGTGTAACTTAAAACGGTTAAGTTAAGTTGCGCACTGGCTACGTGAATCTAGCCCAAAATTCAGGAAAAGGACCTCCAAGGTAATTTACTTAGAACCCACAAACATTATATATTTATTTTCTAACACCCTATAGAATAAAATGGTGGTCATTGTAATACTTTCTGTCTCACCATATTTGCGCAGTGGTCTTACAAGCGCACTTTTTTTGGAAAAAATACACTTTTTTTAATAAAAAATAAGACAACAGTAACGTTAGCCCAATTTTTTTTATATTGTGAAAGATAATGTTACGCCATGTAAATTGGGAAAAGGGAGTAGCCGCTCCAGGTGGTAACCCAGATGAATATCCTCCGTTGCAGACAACTCAGGTGCAGGCAATGCACTTAGCAAAGCAGGAACAAAGATTGTCTCTGGACAGCCGCACTCTGAAAAAATTGTAGCCTTTATTAAAAAAAGGACAGCACTACAAATCACAGCAACATAAAATAAAACCTGACTGCTGATGCGTTTCGCACTGAAACTAGTGCTTAGTCATAGCTATGACTAAGCACTAGTTTCAGTGCGAAACGTGTCAGCAGTCAGGTTTTATTTTATGTTGCTGTGATTTGTAGTGCTGTCCTTTTTTTAATAAAGGCTACAATTTTTTCAGAGTGCGGCTATCCAGAGACAATTTTTGTTCCTGCTACGCCGTGTAAATTGATACCCAACATGTCACGCTTCAAAATTGCATCCGCTCATGGAATGGCGACAAACTTTTACCCTTTAAAATCTCCATAGGCAAAGTTTAAACAATTCTACAGGTTGCATGTTTTGAGTTACAGAGGAGGTCTAGAGCTAGAATTATTGCTCTCGCTCTACCAATTGTGGCAATACCTAACATGTGTGGTTTCTATACCAATTTCATATGCGGGCGCTACTCACGTAAGCTCGGCGGGACAGGGCGCGTTCCTGGCTCCTAACTTTTTAGCTGGCTCCTAGGTTCCAAGCAAATTTGTTAAGCCCTGTATATATACATAGTAATTAGTAATAAGCAGGTCATATGTATGGGTCCCAACCCATAGACAGCCAAGCAGAGCAACGCACAACAAAACCTGGCTCCAGGGGTGCATATACAGTAACTTTATAAATATAATCTAACATACCAGGTAGCAGAGGTAACATAGATTGGTAGTTAAAAAACACTTACAGTGCTAGGTAACAAAGTTAGTATGGGCAGGGGGCCTGGCAGAAAAATCCACCAATCCCAGACTTTCGTATGTCTTAACCGAACTGTATAAATCTAAAGAGAAATAGAGAGCCCAAAACGCATCATAT
Source organism: Rana temporaria (assembly GCF_905171775.1). NCBI lineage: Eukaryota > Metazoa > Chordata > Amphibia > Anura > Ranidae > Rana > Rana temporaria. The sequence goes on from NC_053494.1 coordinate 134,365,731, forward strand.
ATAAACTATCTGCATATAACGGTCAAAGAGCAATTGCAAAAAGTGCTTACCCAGGTCTCCTCATATATTATTTAAGATGGGGTAACCACCAGAGACTACTTAGCCAGTCTCAGAACCCTTCAGAAATAGTAATCACACTAGGATATTAGCATATGGTTACAAAAAAATTACTACTTTGGGCTATCCTGTGGGGGTCCAAGAGCCTTAAGGCTGAAAAGAGAGGAGAGAAAATAATAAAGTAATAAGTAAGTGCAGGGTGTATAGATTTTCCCAGACCTGGTTATATTTGAGTGAAGCAGATGCAATTTGGGAAGGCAGCAGCAACCTACCTAGTGCTGGTGGATAAAGTAGTAAACCCACCGTCCGTATGCTTCCAGACATGGGGTTGTCTCTGGCCAGGAAGAACCGAGTCCATCTGTATATACGTCCCAACCGGACGTGCGTCATACCCGAAACCGGAAATTACATCTCCCGGACCGGCCGCAAACTACAGCAGCGGGACCTTGCAACGGCAGCAGAAAGGGACCAATTCTCACAAGTAGAATTGTAATCAAATTAAAACTGGCTATCAAAGACAAATTAAATATAACTATCAAAAACAGATAGTGCTCTAATTTAGAGGTACATCAACCCAGCATTACAGGTGTGAATATAGAAATGGTTTATGGAATTGAGTTTTGTTGATTCCTGTAGCAACATGAAGAGTCTTTTCCATTACGCCTCTGGCACCAACTATCCTCTTAAAGCGGGGGTTCACCCTAAAAACAATTTCTCTTATCGTCCATGGACGGACACAGCTCCTTAAATCTTGACAAGTGGGTTATGTTCCCTGTTTACAGGAGAGGACTAGGCAGAAACATGTTAAATAGTTAAATACATGTTACATTAACAGAGTTGAACAGCCCCGCCCAGGGGGCGGTCCCTCCAGACATAACCCTCCTCACTGCAGCTTGCAGCCTCAGTTTCGTTCTGCCTAGCAAAGGAGAAGGACGTATGGCTCCCTTTGGGCCCAGCGCCCTGAGGAGAAATTTTATTTTATTTTACTTTACTTTTTCTTGAAGAATCTTCTTTCAACTGTTGGCTGAGAGACAGGCTGGATATTATAGATCCTTGTAGTCTACTCAGTCCGACCAGCAAGCGTGGGCACACCTTTGCAAAGAGGCTTGGTCTGCCACGCCATACCTCATGACTCCTGAGGTGGCCGGTGAGCTTTGCTCCGAGGTCCACATATGACTGAGCTGTGGTGTTGTCTCAATCACAGTGGACCGGGCCGACAGCTACCTCCATTGCGGTTGTAGGTCTGTCAGGAATGCGTCAGCGAGTCCTCGCTCGGACGGGTAAGTACAGTCCCTCCTGCTTCGGTGGGTTGGTACAGCTGGGCATTCCTGGGGTTCGGGGGTCCCTTCCCCTTACTTCCCTGCTCCTTTCCCTTGCTGCATTGCTAACATTGCCGCTGTCAGGGGGGAGGGGGCCTTCCTGAGGGGACTGTGTTATCTGGCCTGTGTTTTTTCTTTTTTGTATTGGGCTTTCCTGTGAGGTAAAAAGCCCTGTGACGAGCACAGATGTTTATGATTATACTTCAGCAGACGCTGACTGATTGGTGACACCTGTAATGGTTTTGCTTTTTATGCTGTATCTGTGACTTGTCCTTAAATAAAACAGCCCTATGAGGCTTTTCCTGTTTAAACACAGGTCCCTGCAAAAGTTACCTCACGGTTCTTTTCCTCACAGGCAGCGCTGTGCAGTCTCCTCCTGAGGGAGTCCCCTGGTTACCCCTGGTCAGCGCAGCAAGTGGGTGAGAGGCCCTGAATAGGGCTCTAGGAGCTTTTGTCTATTTGTATGGACAGGTGTGCATATTATAATACACACTATATGTAAATATTGGAGTCAGTATCTGGGTCCTTCCCCACATGCTGGTGGTGGCAGCAGGTGTTAGCACCTGTGATTCCCACAGAGTTTTTATTGTTAGTCCTGGACACAGTTTGTGCCAGGGTGGGGGTGGACTGCGGGCGGGCGGTAAAAGAGTGCCCCCTTCCCCCGTTATCCCCTGGGGAATGCTCTGTTATGGAGCCATGGACTAGGTACCTAGTTGAAAAAAAAAAAAAAAAAAAAAAGGCAGAATAAGGCATTTATGGGTGCGCTTTTTACTGCTGCAAGGGACTCTCCTAAGCTGCATAGTGCAGCTGGGTTTCCGCTGAGGGCTCGGTCTTTTTTGGATCACACAAATCAGACCGCTGTGTAGGTTTTTTCCTTCTGTGCCCTTCTTTGATAATTTCTGAGATGCGGAATGAGAAAAGCCACTGAGGGCTTTTGTAGTCCCTCACCGCCGGGCGGGAACCCCTACTTGTATGGATCTGACTGATAGAAGATCCGAAGTACTGACCCGTTCCATGTTTACCATGCTGGGGTCTGGCTTGCGGCCTATTGTGGCCACTACACTGGGGTCTCAGTGGTCGCTGGCGCTATTTTTTTGGGAGATTTTTCAATTACATTGAAAACTCCCATTGGCGCCCATTTTGTCGTAGCCACGCTATGGCGCAGCTTACATTGTGCTGGCCTTTTTCCTGTGGCCGCGTTCTGAACGCTCGGCGGCCATCTTGGAGTAGTCCTGACCCCTAGTGCTGTATACAACTCACAGAGTGAGCATTTTGCACCAGACAGTGGAGGAGCACCGACTCTCTCCTGAGGTTATTAGCCTAGCGGACCAGCTGGTCCAGGGCCTCATATAGGTCTGTGATGCTTCATTGAATGCTGCGCCCTTGTTATCCAGGGCGTCTGTTTCAGAATGGTTTTATGCACACGGTGGTGTAGTGCTTAACTCCATTACTTGGCAGCAAAAGAGTCATTGGTACGCCAATCTGCACACTGACGCCAATCTGCCTGGAGCTTGCATTGTCGCTCCCTGTGTCTGTGTGGGTTTCCTCCGGGTACTCCGGTTTCCTCCAAAGACATGTGTGCATACACCTACATAATATACATACACACTATGTGTGGGTATTATTTAGGGGCAACCCTCCCAGGCCGTCAAAGGCCCAGCTGGGGGACTAATCTGTCCCTGGGTGCATAAGCCGATCACGCCGGCACCCAAATCCTGCCAATGTATATAGCCTTCCCTCCCTGTCTCTAGGTGGGAGGGGCGGCTTGCAGGTTCACAATTCAGTGAAACCTCCCTGCTCTCCGACTAGTGGGTCTGCGAGGTGGTCTCTTCGGAGTACTAGATAGGGTTTCCTCCTATCCACAGAACAAAGTTCTGTCCTTGTGTCTTCCCCTCCCGGCACGTCGGTCTGCCTTGGGCAGTGTGGGATTTGCTAAGCTGCAAGGTAATTTTACCTTTCCTGCAGGACGAGAGTTTTGGGGTTTTCTATGGGCCTCAGGCCCTAAATACCTTTGTGAACGTCGGGTAGTTCCGCATGGAATCCATTTGTTCGGTGGTAGCTGCGCTTCATCCGGGGGATGTCCTGACGTCCTCGGACATCAGGGACGCATACATGCATGTCCCGTTTTGCACATGTCACAGTGTTTTTTTCTGTGCTTCGTGATGAGAGAAGGGTCTCTGTCAGCCTGTGGCCCTCCCTTTTGATCTGGCGTCAGCACCATGGGTTTTCAGCTAGGAGCTCGCACTTATTTGAATTTTGTTGGGACAGCGAGGCTTTGCCTCATTGGCTACTTTGACGACTTTCTTCTGAGAGCAGCTTCTGTCTCCGACCTAGTGGATGGGTTATTCCCATTCAGACCCTCCGAAGATTCGGGTGGATGTTAAACGTTTAGGCCAGAAAGTGTAGCTCAGTGGCAGCAAGCCTGCCCTACATGTGTGCGACCCAGGGTTCAAATTATGGGCATGCTAGGTTCCGACTCAGCGTTGGAGTATCTAGTGTTGATCCAGACTCCTCAGTGGCAAAGGTCCTTCTTCCCCTGGAGAAATTGCAGACTCTTCAGTCTGCGGAGAAGGTATTGGCATCACGCAATCGGTCTTCTCTCCGGGCGCCTGCTGGTTCAGGGTCTGTGGGTAGCCTCCTTCACGGTGGTACTGTATGCCCAGTTCCACACCCTGGTTTTCCAGTGGAACTACTGTCCAGGTGGTAAAAATCTCTTGTCTCTGAAATCATTAGATTCCTGTGCGCCACCTAGTCAGAGTCTCTCTGAGTTGGTGACAGAGATTCCCGACTCTTCGGTCCGGGAAGTTGTTCCTTCCTTCCAGTGGTCGGTGTTTACGACGAATGCCAGCTCACGGGTTGTGAACCTGGAGGTTCACAAAACTGGGGGGTCCAGTCGGCCCTGAGTCGCTGGACTTGCGTGGACCTATGACCACACCTCCTTGAATGTGTCTGGTCTCGGTAGCTACCCAGGGTCGGGCCTGGCTAGTGCCTGGTGGAAGACCGCCTGGGAATACCAGGTGCTGTCTACTGTTCATTGTCCTACTATTTTAGGCGATCAGGCTATGCTTCTCCTTGTGGTCGACCAATCTGGTTTCAGCCGGACAACGCCACGGCCGTGGCTTCAGTCTACCATCAGGTATGCCGGCAGGCAGACTACTGGAGTCGCCAGATGCTGGACCAGGGCGACTGGTCTTTGTGCTTGGGGTGTTTCGGCTCCCTTGCAGGAGGTGAGCCTCACATGGCATGGATCTCCTGGCAGCTTGTCTCCGCCGCAAGGGTGTCAGTTAGTGGCCAGGTCTAGTGATCTTGTACAGACGCGTCAGTCGCGCTGGTGGCCCTGTGTTGTCTGTATCGGTGATTTTTTGCCATTCCTCCATGGTAGTTGCTTCCTCGGCCGCTCCACAGAGTGGATGCTGAGGAGATCCCGATGATTCTAATCGCTCCAGATTAATCTCGGCGTCCTTGGTACGCTGATATCGGGCGCCTGGTAGCGGAGGCACCCTGGCGATTGCCAGGGCAGGAGGTTCCTGTCTCAAGGTCCCATACTTCCTCCTGTTGTACAGTCACTGACTTGCATAACATGGTTATTGGAAGCCAGACTTTAGGTGACCAGGGTCTGTCTGACTCGGTCATCTCAACAGGGCACTGTAGTCTTCTTCCGGAGGATCTACCGTCGCACCTCTCTTGGTGCGAAGGGATGGAGTGACGTCCACGGGCGTACTTTCAATGTCCAGGGTCCTGCTGTTTTTAAAGCTTGGATTGGATCTAAAAATTGCTTAAAGCACCGTTTGGGGGCAGATTTCAGCCTTGGCTGTGTTCTTTTAGTGGCCTTTTTGCGGCCCGTTCCCTGGTGGGTCCCCTTTTTTTGTGTGCAAGGGGTTTGTCATATACTTTCCCCTCTTGGCCCATCTCTTCCCCCATGAGTTTTGACTCTGGTGCTCTCGGTTCTTCAGGAACCTTCCTTTTGGAAACATCAGAGAGATTTTCTCTTGACACTATCTCAGAAGGTGGCCCCTTTAGTGGCCTTTACCTCTGTTAGAGGGGTTTCTGAGTTGGCGGTCTTGTCTTGCAAGCCGCCATGCTTGATCCCCCATAAGGATTAGGTGATGGTGCGCCCGCGACCTTCCCTTCTTCCGAAGGAGGTTTCGGCCTTTCATACTTTAGGCGTGGTACGCGCTTTGCGGGTATACCAGCCTACTACGGCTCCATTTCGGAGCTTCTGACTCTCTTTTGTGTCGGTGTCTGGTCCACAAAAGGGCCTGGCGGTCTCGTCGACCACCATTTCTCGGTGGATCGGGCAGGCCGTCATACAGGCCTATGCTCCTAAGGGCGGGCCCCCCTTTCCGGTCACGGCACTTTCGACCAGGGCAATTGGTGCTTCCTGGGTTTTTTTTTTTTTTTTTTTTTTTCCCGACATCATGCGTCGGTCTCACAGGTGTGCGAGGCGGCAATTTGCTCGTCCGTTCACGCTTTTTCCAGAATTTACATGGTTGCTGTGAGTGCATCTTATGATGTTTTTTTCAGCCGCTAGTTTTTGCCGGCGGCTGTTTAAAGTTGCACCTCCTCCGTTGAGGAGCTCTGCTTGTTTTGGGGTGAAGTTAAAATTGTTTTTACTGATATATTTCCCACCCCTCGTTTTTTGACACTGCTTGGGGACGTCCCACTTGTCAAGATTTAAGGAGCTGTGTCCGTCCATGGACGATAAGAGAAAATAGGATTTTTTGTACTCACCGTAAAATCCTTTTCTCTGAAGTCCATGGACGGACACAGCTCCCACCCCTCCTTTTTAGGTTTGTACTGCTTGTTACGAACTGAGGCTGCAAGCTGCAGTGAGGAGGGTTATGTCTGGAGGGACCGCCCCCTGGGCGGGGCTGTTCAACTCTGTTAATGTAACATGTATTTAACTATTTAACATGTTTCTGCCTAGTCCTCTCCTGTAAACAGGGAACATAACCCACTTGTCAAGATTTAAGGAGCTGTGTCCGTCCATGGACTTCAGAGAAAAGGATTTTACGGTGAGTACAAAAAATCCTATTTTTCTAACATTACATTGACATGACCCTCGACAATGACAGTATGCCGTTTTTTTTTTTTTTGCTGTACATACCTTTGTACAGCTATTTTCTGCCCATGCTTCCGGGTAGGGCCTCCCGTGGGAGTGGGCGTTCCTATCTAGTAGGTGATTGATGTGATGACAAACACTAGCTCCCCCCGTCGCATAAGGAACGTCACAAGTTGGCGAAAGAAGCCGAACGGCAAATCGGCGCTATACGGCGCCTGCGCACGGGGGAAGGCCCTACCCGGCAGCCAGGGAAGAAAATAGCTGTACAAAGGTATGTACAGCAAAAAAAATAAAAAATACTGTCATTGTCGAGGGTCATGTCAATGTAATGTTAGAAAATAGATGTAAAAAATTGTGCTAAAAAGGAATGGAACCTACAGCCATAGACCAATCCAGAATAAACCGATTCGGAAAGGTGCTTTAAACTCTGTTACAGTTTGGATTCAGCTAATAACTTCAGAAAATGGCATGTTGCAAAAATATCCTTAACTTATTAGAGTATCAGCTCAAGATGACCCGTACATATGCCCCTGTGCTGGCCTATGCCAATCCAACCAAACCTTATGAACTGCATGTCAATGCCAACTGAAATAGACTTGGTAGGGTGTTGTACAGTGCCTTTGGAAAAGTATTCATACCCTTTAAAATTTTCCAAATTTTGTCATGTTACAACCAAAAATGTATATGTATTTTTTTGGCATTTTTCATGAGAGACCAACACAAAATGGCACATAATTGGGAAGCGGAAGGAAAATGATAAATGTTTTTTAGTTATTTTTTACAAATAAATATCTGAAAAGTGTGCATTTGTATTCAGCCACCTTTACTCTGATACCCCTAACTAAAATCGAGTGGAACCAATTGACTTCAGAAGTCACCAAACAAGTAAATAGAGTCCACCTGTGTGTAATTTAATCTCAGTATAAATACAGCTGTTCTGTGAAGCCCTCAGAGATTTGTTAGAGAACCTTAGTGAACAAAAGGCATCAAGAATGTCAAGGAACAGACAAGGCAGGTCAGGGATACAGTTGTGGAGAAGTTTATAGCAGGATTAGGTTATAAAAAAAATATTCCAAGCTTTAAACATCTCAAGGAGGACTGTTGAATCCATCTTCTGAAAATGGAAAGAGTATGGAACAACTGAAAACCTACCAAGACAGCATTAATCAGAGAAGCAGCCAAGAGGCCCATGATAACTCTGGAGGACCTGCAGAGATACACAGCTCAGGTGGGAGAATCTGTCCACAGAATAACTATGAGTCATACACTCTACAAATCTGGCCTTTATGGAAAAGTGGCAAGAAGAAAGCCATTGTTAAAAGTAAGCGATAAGAAGTCCTGTTTGCAGTTTGCAAGAAGCCATGTGGGGGGACACAGAAAACATCACCCTGAACACACCCTCCCCACCGTGAAACATGGTGGTGGCAGCATCATGTTGGGGTGATGCTTTTCCTTAGCAGGGACAGGGAAGCTGGTCAGAGTTGATGGATGGGAAGATGAATGGATCCAAATACAGGGTGATCTTATAAGAAAATCTGTTAGAGTATGTAAAAGACTTGCGACTGTGGCGGAGGTTCACCTTCCAACAGGACAATGAACCTAAACATACATCCAGAGCTATAATGGAATGTTTTAGATAGATCATGGATGCTCAACCTGTGGCCCTCCAGCTGTTGCAAAACTACAATTCCCATAATGCCTCAGCCTTTGGGAGTCATGCTTGTAACTGTCAGCGGCTTGCAATGCCTCATGGGACTTGTAGTTCCGCAACAGCTGGAGGGCCACAGATTGAGCACCCATGGTTTGGATCAAAGCATATTCATGTGTTAGAATGGCCCAGTCAAAGTCCAGACCTAAATCCAATTGAGAAGCTGTGGCAAGACATGAAACTGCTGTTCACAGACGCTCTTCATCCAATCTGACAGAGCTTGAGCTATTTTGCAAAGAATAATGGGCAAAATGTCACTCTCTAGATGTGTAAAGCTGGTAGAGACATACCCAAAAAGACTTGCAGCTGTAATTGCAGCAAAAGGTGGTTTTACAAAGTATTGACACTTTTCACATATTTATTTGCAAAACATTTTGAAAACCATTTATCATTTTCCTTCAACTTCATAATTATGTGCACTTTGTGTTGGTGTATAACATAAAATCTCAATAAAATACATGCCAAAATGTGGAAAATGTCAAGGGGTATGAATACTTTTTCAAAGCACGGTATCAAGAGCAAAATGGACATTTATGACCTATTGCCTAAGTGAGAAAAAGCCACACACTTGCTGAGGAGAACTATCCCACCCACAAGATAGAGTTCCTTGCCTTGAAGTGGGTTGTAGCGGATAAGTTGAAAAGTTGACTACCTGTATAGTGCACACTTCGTGGTCAAAAACAATAACAATTTACTCACATATATCCTCACCACAGCCTAGTTGGATGCCACTGGCCACAGATGGTTGGCCGCACTGGCATCTGGCTTCCAGTTTAGTTTTGAAGTATCGCCCAGAGGTCAGGAAAAGAGATGGTGACACCCTGTCAAGCAGACCTTTGAATCAGGGACTCCCTCTGAGGAATGGACTCAACTGACATCAGAAGGGGTGCAAACTCTGTGCCAAGGAACTGAGTATTTGACCAAAGGGCCAAAGCTATTCGAATTTTTGCCGAGGGTGTTCCCAAGCTCTACCACAATCTCACTCAAATTAACAATGGCAGCCTACCCAAGCTCCCTAAGAACCAAATTGAAAGCCACCCTTGCAGTTTGAACCTAAAAGCCCTATCAAAAGTTGATTCAAAAGACAAGTGGCAACTGTTCTTGCCAGAGAAGCCAAAAAAAACTGTGTTGGCTGCCCTCCTCCATGCAGAGGCGTTGCTAGGGGGTGCGGGGGGTGCGGTCCGCACCCGGGTGACACCCACTAGAGGGGTGACACCATCCCGATTAAAAAAAAAATATATATATATGTTTTTATTATTTTAGCTGACATGTGGGGGGCGCCCCCCCGCGACTGCAGTGATGAGCGCCGCAGAATCAGAGCACCGAGCGCCGCGGTACAAGAGGAGGGGGGTTGCGGGGTGACACCACAGCACCATCCATCCCCTTCTCTCACAGCCATGGGCTGTTAGTGGTGCTCGGCAGTCGGCACACAAGCACAGCCCCCTCCTCTCTGTTTGTGTGTACAGAGGGGCCGAGGGGACCTTATGTCCATGTGCCGTGGCGCTGCGATGATCTGAGGTACTGAATGGGGAGGGGGGCATTTGCACCTGCGGGGATTTCACTGAAGGGGGGGTGTTTGCACTGAGGGGGGGGTTGTACTAAGGGGGTGTTTGCACTGAGGGGGTTTTCACTAAGGGGGTTTGCACTGAGGGGGGGTTTGCACTGGGGGTGTTTGCACTGGGGGGGTTGCACCAATGGGGTTTGCACTGAGGGGGGGTTGCACTGAGGGGGGATTTGCACTGAGGGGGGTTGCACTAAGGGGGGGGTGTCTGCACTGAGGGGGTGTCTGCACTGAAGGGGGTCTGTGTAACATGCAGGGGTCCAGAGGTGCAGGTGGCTGTGTAATGTAAAAGGGGTGCAGTGATGCAGGGTGCTGTGTAATGTAAAAGGGTCCAGAGGTGCAGGGGGATATGAGATGTAAAGGGGGCCAGTGATGCAGGGTGCTGTGTAATGTAAAGGGGTGCAGAGGGCTGTGTAGTGTAAAAGGGTCCAGAGGTGCAGGGGGCTATGTGATGTAAAGAGGTTCAGAGGTGCAGGTGGCTGTGTAATGTAAAAGGGTCCACTGATGCAGGGTGCTATGAGATGTAAAGGGGTCCAGTGATGCAGGGTGCTGTGTAATGTAAAGGGGTCCAGTGATGCAGGGGGCTGTGTAATGTAAAGAGGTCCAGAGGTGCAGAGTGCCGTGTAATGTAAAGGGGTACAGAGGTGCAGGGGGCTATGTGATGTAAAGGGGTCCAGTGGTGCAGGGGGCTGTGTAATGTAAAGAGGTCCAGAGGTGCAGGGTGCTGTGTAATGTAAAGGGGCCCATAGGTGCAGGGTGCTGTGTAATGTAAAAGGGTCCAGAGGTGAAGGGGGCTGGGAGATGTAAAGGGGTCCAGTGATACAGGGTGCTGTGTTATTTTAAAGGGGTCCAATGATGCAGGGGGCTGTGTAATGTAAAGGGGTCCAGTGATGCAGGGTGCTGTGCAATGTAAAGTGGTCCAGAGGTGCAGGATGCTGTGCAATGTAAAGGGGTCCAGTGATGCAGTTGTGGAGAGGGGTACACAGTAGTAACAAAAATAAATTGAAGGATGCAGAGGTATGCAGGGGGCACAGTGGGATGTTTTTACATTTTAACGTGGGGGGGGGTGCCAGATATTGGATCCACCCCGGGTGCCAAATGCTCTAGGTACGCCCCTGGCCTATAGGCTCCTGAGATGTGAATTTCGGTTCTGGAGAAAGAGAGGTGGGGGGAGGGGACAAAGAAAAATGGAGAGAAAGAAGAAGGGATAGAACGAACAAGAAAGGTGGATAGGGAGAGAGAAAAAAAGGGGAAGAAAGGAGAACAAAGAGCAAACAGTAGGGTAATAAATATTTTAAAAATTTTATTGGGGAGGGGGGGTGACATCATATTTTACCGCTCCAGGTGACACCAACCCTAGTGACGCCACTGCCTCCATGATAATCATGGCCAATTAGATCCCGAAAAGACCTTCAGGATAGTAAAAGACTGCTTCTTTTGGCCTTGTATTAGTGCCAAAGTCGAGAGCTAATTTTACTCATGCCTATGCTGCATATAAAGATATAAAAAAAAAAAGGAAAAGAGAGGCGCCTCTAAGTGCAGTAGGCAAAATTTTATAAAGTGCACAAAGGGTTAAAAGCACTTACAAGATCGTTAAGTGTTAAAAGACATGATAAAATCAGAAGACCATCTGTGGCATGTGTCCATCCTCAGCATGGTGGTAGAGAGCAGTGTACAGCCGTCCAGCAGCTGTAAAGAGTTCTCATACGTGCTGAAGAGCGGAGGCAGCAGGGAAGCCTGTATTCCGGGTTCACTGCGGGACACACAAAGCTGATGGTGTCAGTGGGGAGAAGGTGGCGGTATCACGTTTTGGAGCATGTGCGGCTCCTTCGTCAGACGAAAACACGTTACCGCCCCCTTCTCCCCACTGACACCATCAGTCTCGTGTGTCCCATAGTGAACCTGGAATACAGGAATATGTCATCTGCAAACAATTGCCTGGCCTTGCTGTTTACCAAATCAGTCCTGAAGGGAGAACAGGGCCTCTGAAGACTTGGCATTAAAATCATCTACTGCCTCTAAACAAAGCCATCAGGGTACCTGGAAGGATCGAGACACCACCGCTCAGCCCCTCTTTTCCTAGAAGAGTTCCAGTCACCAGGTCAGAACCTCCACCACCAGATGCAGATGAGGGAGAAAGCAATGAGGAGGAAGATGCTTGTATAGACTGGCTGTGGCCATCTACACCTGCAAACACCAATCCATCTCTAACTCTTGTAGAGGCTGACACTAGTACTCTCAGGCCTGAGTCCCCAGAGTTTGTACCTCAGGTCACTGCTCAAAGAGTCAGGAAGACTACCCAATTTCACTGAGTGTCCCATACATAGAGACTGTACAATCACCCCCAGAACTGGACAAAGAACCCATTGGGGAGTTGGAGAGGGGTCATCTGAGACAAAAGAGCAAAGACCAAAAAGAGCAACTTGTCCACATAAGAGACTTGCATGCACTTGTTCTGTCTGTGTACACCACAAGTGGTGCATTTTCCTCGACGGGACTTTAAATTGGAAGACTGGGTTTGTTTATGACAAAAAATTGGTCAAGAAGGTATCAAAATTGTATAAATGTATTAATTAAATTGAATGACGGCCATGACTTGACATGAAAGACAGCATCCAGGTGACCAAGGGGAATAAACATGGGAAATACACTTGTTGGCGGCAAAATTATTCAATCAGAAATGATAAAAAAACATAAACAACAAAAATTGCAAAAACCTGAGAAACTGTCTGTACAGTGGAGACAGATATTCCAACATTTCGAGACTTCTTTATTTTGTATGGCCTCTTCTTCAGGGAAGTGGTGATGCAACTTGTGTTGGCAGCATAATCAATTTGTGTGCTTATGGCTGTTTTCAAAAAGAGATAATTTGCCGGTCATGAAAGAGTGTCCGCGTTCAAAGAGTTCTTTGAACAAAGGCAAAACAAATCTTCAGGTGTGTATCATGCAGTCTCTGTAAGCGAAAAACTAAATTGACGCAACAGACGGTATGTATGAGTGCGTGATCCACAATACAGGTGGCACCTATAGAAAGTGGGTACCTGTAAGCAAACCAAGGCTGCAGGTGTGTGGCTTGATCATCTGTCCTATAATGTGTGCTGACTATGCCTGGTAAGAAGTTTTTTGCCAGCAGGCGGCATGTCAGACAGGATCGTGCCACTACTGCATGCACTTGTTCACCTAAAAGACTGGTTAATCCATTGTCTAATTTGCCTTGCCACAACAATACTTACAGTATTTGATCTACCAACCATCAGTTGGTCACCAATTTATGTATGTTAACGTAATGTGAAAGTATACTAATGCTTAAGTTACACAGAAGTGATCAATCTTTAACTTATAATTAGGTGTGTCAGCAGGGACCAAGCAGTTATAAAGTTAAGCAGCTCCTGCAAAGGTAAGCGCTGCAATTAATACATACTTAAATGTATTTTTATTGCAAGCAGTGTAAGTAGCTTAAACTGATTTGGTATCAGACACTTGCAGTCTATTGTACAGAAGAGAGCAAGACGGAGAAGCAGCACAAGGAGCAAATCAGATTTGCAGCAATGAAAGGATCATGCTGATAAAAGAAAAGAGCAAAGTGCCTGTAACAGTAGTCACTTTTGGGCACAGGGTGAGCAAGAAAATAATGGGCATTAATAATGTGTCTTGGGTTACTTAAAATGGAACCCTGTATATGCCATATTAGAAAGACTGACTGACTGATTCTTACTGTTAGGAGGTGCTGATGTCAACTCCAGCCACCTGTCTGTCTGTTGTCTGTTATAACCTAAATTAGTCTAGTAAGGCTTCTCTTTCAGCCATTGTAGTCTGAGCTAATTAACCCTGCAATTGTGTGAAGGAGTTCTGTGTTGATTTGTGATCATGTTGATTGTGTCTTATGAGCTAAAAGATGGCAAGTCTGCCCTAAAGGTCATGTCTCTGAGTCATCTAGGCTGTCAAAAGGGATTAATTAATGATCTCATGTTAATTAGGTTTCTGATCACAGGTGTATTTCCAGAGTAAAATGAGCAAGGAAGTTTGCACCTCCTCTTTCGACTGTGTATAAAACTTGTACTGCTTTCAATAAAGACTAATTCTTGCTTGACCCTCAATGCAAAGCTGTGTCTCGTTTTTGGGGGAGAATTATTCGTAGGGGTTTCTTGTTCGGCTGGTCGGTAGCTGCCTTAGTGTTCGGGAATGGAATATCCTAAACAAATTTAACCCCTTTTATACTCGGTGTGTCGTTACAGTGCCTAAGAGATAAGCATATTAGTGTTCTGTTTCTCTTTTCATTATCCATTCACAAGATGGGGGGGGCCTGTAAGAGAAAATTAAACTGCATAAGAGAAGGATCAGGTCATGGTATGCAAGAGGGTGTTATGTGGCAGAGTTGTGGAAATAACAGAAGTGAATATACAGAAATACAAATGGCAGGCAAAGTAGATTCTTTATATAAATTTCATCTCTGCATTTAGCTGTGTGGCTGGAGTTGAGCTTTGAGGAATTTCCATGGCAATTTCTATCATTTGGTTACTAAGCTGATTGGAAACAGCACAATGGCATAGTGTATGGCCATTGTAAGTGTAAGTTGTGTGCAACTCTGCCTATCTGGGCCAATACAGACATATAGAAAGAGAACCCCCCAAAAAATGTACCCCATATAGCTCTTACATGCCTCCTCACCACTGAAGGGGGATCCCAGAGAAGAGCCCTTACTGCAGAAATATGCTTGAGTGAATTTCAATAATAAATCAGTGGGAAGAATATTATGCAGCAACATGATGTTATTATGTTGAGGTGTTCAAGGATGAAACTAAACTCCAAAGAAAACTATTCTCTGCTCTCTGGTGTTATCTTGAAGAACTTCTAAGCTAACTAACAATATATAAACTTTAATGTGTTATACTTTGTGTTATTTTTTTACCACTTGGGAAATGCTTTTAGAAGAATGGCATAGAGCAGGGGTGTGAAACTCCATTTCATCGTGGGTCGCATCAGCATTATGATTGCCCTCAAAAGGGCCAGTTGTATCTGTAAGATTAGATGTCCAGCGCATACCCTCCCCTTACGTAAGATGTCAAGAGCCACCCCACCATCAGAAGTTGAGTCCCCCACTTTCCCTTATATCACAGTGCACCCCCTTTCCTTATGCTGCTCCTGGGAAGAAGCTGGATGCATTGCTTGAAAGCAGAAAGTAGGGGTCTGGAGTAAGACCCGAGGAAGGCTGGAGCTCTCCTGCAGCTGCAGAAGAGGTGCGAGGGCCACATAAAATGGCCTGGAGGGCTGGATTCGGCCCGCGGGCCTTGTGTTTGACACCTGTGGCATAGAGGAACATACAAACTTACTTGATATAAAGTGTGTTTTTGTTGTGTTTGTTTTTTGTTTTGTTTTTTTCACAAATCCTGTTAACATTTTGTGTTCCTTTCTTCATAGAAATCTAATAGTTCTCATTTGCCAGGGATGAATGGGCAATTATCGCTTACAGCCACAAGGGTCAGCCTGGTGCTTCTCTCTTGCCTTGGTCACTTGTAAATAGTTAGAGGCACAGATTTCACCCATCCTTGAAATTTGATAATGTTTAGAAAAATGCTGAGGCAAACAATTCTTTGTGCTTTTATCACAGCCTGATCCATTTGATTCTTAAAGTAATGTTTAAAAATGTTAATTTTAGATGTTAATTATAGAGCTGGAACAAAGCGCTGGTTATAAAATGGTTGGCTCAGGTTAAATCTCGCCATAATCACACGTTTTGTTTGCTCCCTGTTATTTAAATTGCTGCTAAAAGTACAGAATATTTTGGTAGTGCCATGTGGACTGTTGTTTGTTTTTAAGTGATATAGTTATATTGGATCCAATGTCCAGAATATGCTCGAGGTGTTTGAGCTACTTATTCTAAACAAAATAAGCACTTTGCATAGACTGCGTGGGATCATAAAAGGTCATAATGTTAATTTGCTTAAAATAGTGGAAATTGTTTTGGGGACATATTGTTATGTGTTCCGAATATGTTTATGTCACAGTAGTTAAATTAATCTTTTAATTTTGAGCCTCTGCTCTAAATTGGCATTAAAGTGTTTGTTAACCCCAAAAAAGAAAAAAAAAAGATCCTGTTCCTTTAACCACTTAAGGACCGCTTAATGCCAATATACGTCGGCAGAATGGCACGGCTGGGCACAATCACGTACCTGTACGTGATTGCATAAAGCCCAGCCGTGGGTCGTGGGCGCGCCCGCGGCGCGCTCCCGCAACCCGGTCCGAAGCTGCATGACCGCGGCCGCAGGACTCGTGGACCCGATCGCCGCTGGAGTCCCGCGATCGGTCCCCGGAGCTGAAGAACGGGGAGAGCTGTATGTAAACACAGCTTCCCTGTTCTTCACTGTGGCGCTGTCATCGATTGTGTGTTCCCTTTTATAGGGAATCACAATCGATGATGTCACACCTACAGCCACACTCCCCTACAGTTGTAAACACACTTGAGGTCACACATAACCCCATCAGTGCCCCCTGTGGTTAACTCCCAAACTGCAATTGTAATTTTCACAATAAACAATGCATTTTTTGCTGTGAAAATGACAATGGTCCCAAAAATGTGTCAAAATTTTCTGAAGTGTCCGCCATAATGTCGCAGTCATTAATTGCTGATAGCCGCCATTAGTAGTAAAAAAATAAAAATAAAAATGCAATAAAACTTTCCCATATTTTGTAAACGCTATAAATTTTGCGCAAACCAACCGATAAACGCTTATTGCGATATTTTTTACCAGAAGTAGGTAGAAGAATACGTATTGGCCTAAACTGAGGATTTTTTTTTATTATATATATTTTTGGGGGATATTTATTAAAGCAACAAGTAAAAAATATTGAATTTTTTTCAAAATTGTCGCTCTATTTTTGTTTATAGAGCAAAAAAAAACAGCAGAGGTGATCAAATACCACCAAAAGAAAGCTCTATTTGTGGGAAAAAAAGGATGCCAATTTTGTTTGGGAGCCACGTCGCACGACCGCGCAATTGTCAGTTAAAACGACGCAGTGCCGAATCGCAAAAAGGGGCCTGGTCCTTTAGCTGCATTTTGGTTCGGGTCTTAGGTAGTTAAAGCATGTTATATAGCACAGTACTTGTGCCGTGTCATTTGGCCCCCTGCACCTAAAAATACCTGTCTGATTCTGCCAGTTCCTGCCCTCCCCTATGTAAACTGATAATGGTATATCATGGCTGCTGAGCCCTGGCACCATGGTCAGTTTACATGCCTCTGTCATCCACAGCCCTGCTCTCTGCTCTCCTGCTCTGTCCTCTCCCCCCTCCCTCCCTCGCTCGTGACAGTGCTCCTGCCCCGCAACTCCTACTGCCCAAATAACATCTATATTGTCATACTGTGGAAAGGAGGGGAAAAAACTGCGCTAAACCAATGAAAAAACAATTAAGTGATAAAGCACACAAACAAACAAAGTAAAAAACAATAGTGGAACAAAAAGTGCAGTTGCAATCAGTATTAAATTGACACAACAATGAGTGAACAAAAATTATATATGCAAAAATATATAAATAAAGTCCATATGAGATACAAAATCTCAAAAGTGATAAAAGGTGAGTGGGTCACTCCAACGAGTAGATGCATTCACAGTTCAATACAAGAGTAGTAAGTGGGTGTAGCCACATGGGGTGTGTACTTGTCTGAAGGAATCATCACACAACTTGAAAAAGGTAAACAGAATGGGTACTCTTACCGACAGGTGTGGACTCCACTGTTATTACTAACAGCAAGTCTAAAAGGCGTAGTGGTCTCAACAGACCTGGATCTCTGCAAGAACGGACACTCCGGGCGGCGATGGCTGTATCAATCCGATGAGATGAATACCACCAGTACCTGGAACCAAACGGATGCGACTTGCGATACAGGTCATGTAGAGGGCCTCAATATGTGGGTAGGTCATGGATGAAGAAATATAAAAGAAAAAAAAGTGCTCCCAATGGTGCAGGTCAAATTAAACCGTGACAGGTTAAAAGTCATAAAAATCACGTGAATATGTAATAAAAGCAGTATAGGGTGCTGTAAAAGCAAAACCCGACGCGTTTCGGCTGAGAGAGCCGTCAACAGGGGCATATCTATATTGTCATACTATTAGGGCTGTGTCCTAATCCTGTGTCCCCCTGTGTGAGTGATTTATAAACAAAAAGCTGATTATACCTGATTTCAGAGCGCCTTTCAGCGATCACGTGACCGGCCGGCTCTCTTTCCTCCTCCTCACCTCCCGATTGATGTCATCGGGGGAATCTCTGCCCCACCGCTGCAGCTGTCGGACTGGGAAAGGAGAGAACCAGCCAGTCAAATGATCGCTGAGAGGCGCTGTGAAATGAGGTGTAATCTGCTTTTTTTTAATAAATCACTCACACAGGGGGACACAGGATTAGGACACAGCGCTGATAATATGAAGATGTGAACAACTTTAATTGTAACTTTGTTAGATGCATCAGCATATCTTGCAATGGCGTAACTCTGTGAGTGCAGGAGGAGTAAATATAAGACCCTTGATTTACTGGGTCAATCCATACCTGCTTGTCCCCCCAAAACCTGTAATATTCTGACATTCAATGTTTTGCAGAGTAAAGCAGCATTTATTTCTATCTGTATTTCAGCTCTATTATTAATTGTTTGATCTTTTAGTAGCAACATCTCTGTCAATTCCTTTTTGAACAATTCAGGACCCTTAGGACTCATGCACACTGGGGGTTTGCCCAGCTCTTCTAAGCACCTTTCTCCTGGCAGGAGAAAAGCAGTATAAAAACGTGCCTACGTTTCCAAATGCATTTAGGCATATTTCAGCGCGTTAAGCTCTTGGGTATTTAATAATTTCATTGGGCAGAATATAAATGTATTCTGTTTACACATGTTTAGGCACGCTGCTGCTCTTGAATCCTCTTGCAATGTTTTTTTTTTCTCTGTCTCTGAACACCCTTGCCTTAAAATGCCTGTAACCACCTAGGTGTGCATGGACACATAGGCCTAGATTCACGTACGGCCGATCTACGTTGCGCGGGCGTAGCGTATCGTATTTACGCTTAGCCGCCGCAACTTAGAGAGGCAAGTGCTGTATTCACAAAGCACTTGCGTCCTAAGTTACAAAGTAGGCTGGTAGGGGGCGTGTTGTATTTAAATGAGGCTTGACCCCATGTAGATGCATGGCCGAACGAACGGCGCATGCGCGTGCATGCTCAGTATCACGTCGTATTTACACCCAAAGATACGTCGGCTCAATGCCTGTGACGTGAACGTAACTTACGCACAGCCCTATTCGCGTACGACTTACGCAAACGACGTAAAAAGATACGCTTGTTCCGACGTCCATACTTTGCATGGGCTGCGCCACCTAGAGACATGCTTTATCTTTACGCCGGCATATATCTTACGTAAACGGCGTAACTAATTGTGAAGGGCGTACGTACGTTCGTGAATCGGCGTATCTTGCTCATTTACATATTTGACGCAGAAATCAAGGAAGCGCCACCTAGTGGCCAGCGTAATTATTGCAACCCAAGATACGACGGCGTAGGAGACTTACGCCGCTCGTATCTTGGCCAAATCTATGCGTAACTGATTCTATGAATCAGGCGCATAGATACGACGGCGGCCATTCGGACTTACGACGGCGTATCTGGAGATATGCCGTCGTAAGTCTTTGTGAATCTGGGCCATAGAATAAATTTGAGGTCGCGTTTAGAAGAAGAAAAAAAACCACAAGATGATTCTAGAAGCACCTTTTAAAATGCCTAGTGTGCATGAGGCCTTAAATATGGCTATTGGATAGAGAGAATAAAATGAGAAGATACAGACCAGCCATCCGGTCTTATCTCAATGCTAAGCAAAATTAAGTTTTTCACAGATGAGGTAGAGGTAGAGTATCAAATACAGCCAACACAATCCAGGAACAAAACTCCCCCTTCTTCAGGGCTTTAGCAGTTCAATAAATCACTACAGAACGCTCTAGGAGACCTGAGTAAAATGAAAGGCAAAACTATTTTTTTTTTTTTCATTTTAGGTAAGGGAGGGTTATACCCCTGTCTGTTTTTTTCCCCCTCTTTGTCCCATTGGAAAGATTTACATTTACATCCTGTTTCATAGCCAAAACATGAAGTGATGCCGTGTACACACGGTCGGAATTTCTGACAAGAAAAGTCTGATGTGAGCTTTTGGTCCGAAATTCCGACCATGTGTAGGCCCCATCGGACTTTTTCTGTCAGAATTTGAGAGAAATTTGAGAGCTGGTTCTCAAATTTTCAGAAGGGAAAAGTTCTTGTTGGAATTACCGATCGTGTGTATGCGGCATGAAAGGAAATCCCTGAAAATTAAGGGAATCCCTTGGGCCCAGCCCAGGTCACCAGAACAAGTGTCTCCATTAGAAGATTTCCCCTCTGTTATGTTTCTGGGAACAACCCAAAATGTGGCATCCTTTTAGGCCCCTTTCACATGATTGGACCGTTCAGGTCCGCCTGTCAGTTTTGACAGCGGACATGAACGGCCGCTTTATGCAGTCCTTTGGAGCGGAGACATGTGCGCTGACATCCGACTCAATCCGCCAAAACCAGATTGGGTGAGATCTGATGAAAACGGACATGCTGTCCGTTTTCATCAGATCTCCCCATAGGAGACAGCGGCGTTGCACAAGCCCCTCCTTGCTCAGTGATCGGAGAGGGACTTGTCATCCGCCGGCTCAGCGGAGAGATCTCCCGCTGAGCCGGCGGGAGCAGGCAGACTCCGTAGCGATGAAGTCCGCCTGTGTGGAAGAGGCCTTACTTTCACTTTCAATGATATTGGTAAACATGACAAATAGAGAGGGTGAATCTCATTAATAGGGGGACAGACAGCAATTAAAACCACCTGATAGGGTTTCTAATCCCTCTCCACTCTATCGAAAACTAAAAAAAGGTTTTGCATTTAGTTATACTTGATGAAGGCTAATGTCTGTTATGCAGCACTTCTGTTGTTGACTAAAAGCAGGGATCTCCAAACTACGGCTCTCCAGCTGTTGTGGAAAACCCAGACTAAGAGGAAGAAAGATTCCATTTTAAGAATACAACATTTTTGGCTATATATTAGTAAGCTATGAGATATGGCAAACTCGCTCATCCGTGTCTTTATTACACTTGTATTTGGGGAACAGTAAAAATGTGCAACTGAGACCAGTTTTTACCACCCACCAACCACTCTCCCTTAGAGCCTTTTCATATAACCTTTCCAATCAGGTGCACCTGTCAGTTTTTCAGGCGGACCTGATTGGAAGTTCTATGTGGGTCTATGAGCAGGCTGATGTAAATGGACCTGTGTCCTTTTACATTCACCTGCCTTCTATACCTTCTACCCTATTCAGGTCTGGAAACCTAAATGTGACAAATTTGAGGCAGCCTGATGTAAATAGACACACATCTGGAGTATTCTGTCTGGGTTCTCGTCACCAGTCCTCAGAAGGGATGTGCTGGAGCTGGAGAGAGTCCAAAGATGTACGAAAAAATTAACTAGTTGCAGCCCGCCCACCGTCAAATGATGGCGAGATGGTGCGGCTCTCGTTCTGGGACAACGTCATATGCCCTCATCAGTGCTGCCCATCAATGCCCATCACTGCTGTCCATCAATGCACATCAGTGTTGCCCATTAATGCCACCTCATAAATGCCCACCAGTTCTACCTATCAGTGCCCATCAGTGCCACCTAACAGTGCCCATCAGTGCTGCCTATCAGGGCTAGTCAGTGCCACATATCAGTGTCACCTATCAGTGCCCATAAGTGTGGCATATTAGTGCCTCCTCATCAGTGCCTCCTCATCAGTGCCACCTAATGAGTGCCCATAAGTGCCATCTCATAAATGCCCACCAGTTCTGCCTATAAGTGCCCATCAGTGCCGCCTCATCAGCGCACATCAGCAAAGGAGAAAAATTACTTAATTACAAAATTTACTGACCGAAATTATGTAAAAAACATAATTTTTTCAATTTATTTGGTCTTTTTATTTAGATATGTAGCGGGGTCACCCTGTCAGAACCTTACGACAGGTTATCCCCGCTGGAACTTTATCCACACCATTGTAAATATGCAAGTTACCTTTAAGGAGTTGTGCATTGTGGGATTGCAAGTAGCAGGAGATATGGACTCCATTGACTCTAGGGAGAAACAGACTACATTTCCCACAATGCCCTGTATTATTTGAACATGTGACACACCTCCGCACAGACTTATGGGGGAGGTTACTTAAGGAAAGGGCGCGGCTGATTTCGCTCTCCCGGGACCGGCACTTCTCTCCTCTGCGGAGCTGCTGACAGCGTACAGCCGTATGGTTAGGCCAGAAGCCTAGGCCTAAGTCTACCGAGAGACCAGCCGTCTGGAAGGAAGCAAGACTCCAACATCCAGCCCTTGTACCCGGGGATTGTAGAGGCAATGCAGCTGTCGGTTGAACCAGTGGAGCACCCTCAGCCGGGATCTTTGTGCTGTGGAGCGGTGAATCACCAGCGCACCTCTCAAGGAGAATTCAGGCGGATCGCCCTGTCGGGTGAGAGAGCACTTGCTCAACTTTTGACTCTCTGCTTACACAGACACCTAGAGCCGCCTCATAGACCAGAGACACGTTCTCGGCCTCAACCCGAAACTTAGAGGCCCAGTTAACTGTTTGAGTGCTCATAGAAGTGACTGACACTGATGAGTGTCAGCTCACCAACGTTCGCTGTTCCAGACATCCTGCTGTTTAAAGTTCCCTCATTAATTGCCACCCTGGATTACAATCTCTTTTGTGCACCAACCGGCCGCGACGCGATCATTAACTGTTTTATAATACTGCGCGCTAGAGGGCGCTCACGAGCATACACTGTCTATCTTAGTTTGAGTGAGTGATCCCATCCCTAGTTAAGTTTCCTTACTTTCATTGATTATTGATTCCTGCAAGGTCCCTTGCGGATCAAAGTGAGTCGTTGTTTATTGATTGTGGCCACGATTAAAACCTATGCTTATCTTATCAAGTTTTCATAAAGTAAACTTATTCTTCTTCATTTAAATATATTCACTGTGTGGAGTGCATTTCTTGCCTGAGGAACCACCCATAAAAACAGGTAATTCTATTGTTGTGTATTACTGCTATTGTGACCCCAGTTCAACAGAGGTCACAATACCTCAACCACCAGGTCTCTGATGTGTCAAGGGAGGGTTCGAGCTAGTTAATAGGGGTGAGCTGTGCCAAAAGAGAGTAGATCCCAAATCAACCAGCGGCTCCTTTGGGGGTAGCGCTACAGATAAAAAACCCAGCAGTGATTAAATACCACCAAAAGAAAGCTCTATTTGTGTGAAGTAAATTATAAAAATAAAATGTGGGTACAGTGTAGCATGACCACGCAATTGTCATTCAAAGTGTAACAGCACTGAAAGCTGAAAAATGGCCTGGGCAGGAGGGGGGGGGGGGCGTAGGCAAGTGGTTAATAAGTGGTCTCCAGCCACATAAAGGAAAAGCTCATTCACACTGTACAGGCCCTATGATCTCTAATAGTGGCCATCAGGCTTGGGGGAGCTGTAAGGTAGGCTCTACCTGAGATTTCTAACAGCAGTCCTGAACTGAAATAATTATAATAGGTGAAATTTAGAATAATATCATCATATGCTGGTTAGGAAACTTTGGAGTGATTTTGTTCTATGAGCTCCCAGCCAGCCTGGGTAAGGCCCCTTTCACATGGTTGGATCGTTCAGGTCCGCCTGTCAGTTTTGTCAGCGGATCTGAATGGCTGCTCCATACATCTCTATGGACTGTTGGATGTCAGTGGAGACATGTCCGCTAACATCCGACCCTATCCGATCTGCTAAAATAAGACGGATGGCGATACGTCGCCATCCGTTCATGGCGGATCGGATCGGGTGAGATCTGATGAAAATGGACAAGCCCCTCCCTGCTCACTGAGCAGAGAGGGACCTGTCATCCGCCGGCTCAGCAGGGATCAGCGGAGAGATCTCCAGATGAGCTGGCGGACTCCATAGCGACGGAGTCTGCCTCGTCTGAATGATTCCTAACTCTGCTAACATTTTACACTGCAAACCAACAGTTTTGGATGTACTCACAACTCTGTTTTGAAGGAGGTCTTTGTTTGAGGTAATGATGCATGTGTTTTTAGGTCACTAAACAAAAAGCACTAAAATACAATTAAATTAGTCTGGGACCGAGGTTGAAAAAATAATAAGCCTCATACATGAAGTGTCTCTCCTTCTTAGCATTCAATTCACCTTCAATAAATTGACCTACTCTGGATCGAGCCGCTAACCAGACAAATCAATGTGTTTACATCTGCTTATCATTGAACTGTTCACCTTCCCCTTACTTCTATTGTCTTCATTACAAGCTGCCCATACAATATACCAATGTAACTGTGAAATATAACTTTCTCATTCAATTGCTATTGTCTCTTTTTTTTTTCCTATTTGCTATTACATTCATTTTCTTTAGTCTTGAAAACCCAACCATCAGTGTCTTATGTTCTTACCCCTACATTCCCCTCTCATTTCCTGTCTTATGCTGTGTCTTTATGCTAATTGCATAAAACACACTATATAAATAAAAGTAATAACAGTAAATCTAATTTCTTCCAAGCAGCTCTTGGAAAACACTAAAACACTTGTTTTATAATATGAGATTATTTTAATAGCTTTGTGAATTTAGGCAAGAAATATATAACCATAAATCTAACAGGATGGAGGACATATACAGCTCCCTCGAACTTTCCTCTGAGAGGAGAGATGTTTATTCCCAAATTTGTTCATGTCTGAAACAATATTTTTTACGCTTGAATTCCCATAGATCTTCCAGTAAACATAATATCACGTAAAGGTTGACTGTGACCTTTGAAAGAGCTTTATGTTTAGATCAACAGGATCAAAGAGTATTTATTACTATTGCATAAAATGTACTGTATGCTTGTTATTTTGGGTTATAAGGCATGCAAGGTCTAGTAGTACCTTAACCACCTGCCGACCGCTTACACTAAATATACTGTGAGCAGGCGGCAGGTACAGGCACAGTCACGTACATGTATGTTACCGACTTTCTTCCAGTTTGGGGGCGTGCATGCGTGCCCCCTGCCTAACCATGCTGTGATTGGACGCAGCATGAGTTTGGCAGCAGATTTCAGCCAATGATTTTCATCAAAACCTATTGATAGGCTGTGTCCAATCACACACAGAGTTCTGTGCTTACAAAAACACAGAATTTTGTGTACAGGTAACAGCGATCTGGTGGTTTCTTTTACCTGAAAAGCACAGAAAAAAAACAGCCACCTCAAAAAGTAAAAGCAGCACACATTGCACACAGTGAAAGTGGTTGTAAAGCCTCAAAGTTTTTTCACCTTAATGAATTCTATGCATTAAAGTGGAGGTTCCATCAAAAAAACAATTTTGCTTTAAACTGTAGCTTACTACTAAAAAAGAAAAAAATATTTTTTTTTTTTACTCATCTGGAAATGCCTGTTGCTATGCGGTCCCACGAAATCTGCCTTTGAAATCACCTAGGATTCTGACATCATCTCCCTCGAATGCTCCTGGGAAATGTGTGTCATCATTTCCCAGGATGCAGTGCGCTGTCCAATTATCACTCCCCATCCAAGACTTCCAGGAAGTAAGGGCCAGATCCACAAAGAGCCGGCGTAACGTAAAAATTCCCATTTAAGTTACACTGCCTTAAAATTTCTACCTAAGTGCCCGATCCACAAAGCACTTACCTAGAAATTTTCAGCTGTGTAACTTAAATTCCGCCGGCGCAAGACGTTCCTCTTCAAATGGGGGCGATTCCCATTTAAATTAGGCGCGCTCCCGCACCGGCCGTACTGCGCATGCTCGTGACGTCATTTTCCCGACGTGCATAGCGCGAAATTACGTTACGCCGAGCTTTGTGGATCGCGGGTCAATAAAGTTGCGTCAGAAAAAAAAAAAGATACGGCGGGAAAAAAAATTGTAAAACAAAAAAAAAACGCGTCGCTGAACAGAAGGGTCTGCTTTTACAAGGTGTAAACAGTTTACACTTTGTAAAAGCAGCCCTAATTTTACGATTGCAAACTAAAACTTACAGAGAAAAAACTAAGCTGAAAAGCTTCGTGGATCTCCGTAAGTGCTAATTTGCATACCCGAGGCGGCATTTCGACGCGAAATGCCCCCAGCGGCGGATGTGGTACTGCATCCTAAGATCCGGCAGTGTAAGTCTCTTACACATGCCGGATCTTCTGTCTATCTCTTGGAAACTGATTCTGTGAATCAGTTCCAAAGATAGAAACAGGGATACGACGGCGTATCAGTAGATACGCCGGCGTATCCCTTTTGAGGATCTGGCCCTAAGTGCCTGTAGGCTTCACAATGCCCATAAGCAAAATGACAACGGTGTAGATATAGTTTTATAAACTATCTTTTTTGAATATCTATGCGGATCGGCGGCGGTAAGTGACCAGATTTATATTATAAAAACACAGGATGAAAGGACACACATTTAAAAAATGCTAATTGTGGTTGGAACTCCGCTTTAAGGTGAAAAACCTTCTGTGCTGCAGTTCCCCCCTTTTTTCTTACCTGAGCCCGATCTGATCCAGCGATGTGCATGAGGGGCAGCGGCTCCAGCCATTGTCGCTCTCCTCATTGGACAGATTGATAGCAGCAGGAGCCATTGGCTCCCACTGCTGTCAGTCAAAAGCTGTGATGTGGGAGTTGGGGTGCAGGGCCGAGTCTCACTGTTTATGTCAATGGGGGAGCGAGCCCGCAACGGGTGCCCCCATGGAAATAGGCTTTTTGTGGGGGCACCCAATTAAGTTGAGGGGCCTGGAGCGCTGTCAGGGACCCCAGAAGACAAGGATTGGGGCTGCTCTGGGCAAAATCATTGCACAGAGCAGGTAAGTATAGGCATGTTTGTTATTTAAAAATAAATAAAAAAATGTAAATGTAAATGTCAACCCCTTCCCAGCCAATGTTATTAGTACAGTGTCAGAGTACAGCATTATCACTGATCACTGTATTAGTGTCACTAGTGACATTAGTGTCAGTTAGTGACCCGCCCAGCCAGTGTTAGCGCCAGATTGCCTGCCACCCTATCACAGTCCCACTAACCGGTCGCTGATCACCGCCATTACAGTATGTAATGCATGGGTCTTCAAACTATGGGCCTCCAGTCGTTCAGGAACTACAATTCCCATCATGCTTAGTCATGTCTGTGAATGTCAGTGTGTTACAATGCCTCATGGGATGTGTAGTTCTACAACAGCTGGAGAGCCGTAGTTTGAGGATCCCTGATGTAATGTCTATAGCAAGGTTATTTCCAGTATATAGACCATAGTTTGTATACACTATAACTTTCACACAGACCAATTATTTAGCACTTATTGTGATTTTTTTTTTTTTTTTACCAAAAACATGTAGCAGAATACATTTTGGCGTAAATTTATGAAGAAATTCTATTTTTTTATTTATTGGATATGTTGTATAACAGAGAGTAGAATTTCTTTTTATTTTTCCTAATTTTCAGTCTTTTTATTATTTTTTTATAAAAACCCAGTGATGATCAAATACCACCAAAACAACGCTCTATTTGTGTGCATGCGTCTGCATTGCCTGGCTGTGCTAGAGGGCAGTGTGGTGTGAGAATCAGCTCATCACACAGCTTTTTTTTTTGTAGAAATTTTATTTGAGGTGTACAAAAAGTACACTTCATTCAATGCTAGGCTACATTGCAGTGTGTATGAGGCACATAGGAAACAATTGTTTCCTGTGTGTCCCTGCCGTGACAGACGTTTTAACATGCAGTAAAACGTCTGTGACCACACATAGTGTGACTTGGTCCTAAATGTTTTTAGTTCAATTTCCGGGCTTTTGGTCCTAGCCAGCCCACCTGTACTATAAAAAGGGGGATGGCTAAGGTCCAAAAAGGCGAGTTACGGTGGGTTCAGGAGTGGCAGCATTACCTGTAAGCGTGGCTAGTGCCATTTTGGACTCTCACCTCATGGAGGTATGCCTGGGCCACTACATTATCTTAGTTAGGATCAGGGACAGGACATTGTTCATATACTGAACTGTCATGCTGCATTTTCACAGTACAGTTATATTAACCGTAATGAGCCTGGTTTATTCAAAAGGGTGCATGTCGGTTCTGGCGTATTTTTAAGAACCTGGGTTAAAAAAGGTTAATATGCAAGTTATTGTCATAAAAGATGTTTGGGGACCTGGGTCCTGCCCCAGGGGACATGTATAAATGCAAAAAAAAGTTTTAAAAACGCCCGTTTTTTCAGGAGCAGTGATTTTAATAATGCTTAAAGTGAAAAAATAAAAGTGAAATATTCCTTTAAATTTCATACCTGGGGGGTGGCTATAGTATGCCTGTAAAGTAGCGCATGTTTCCCGTGTTTAGAATTGTCCCTGCACAGAGTGTAATTTCTGAAGGAAAAAAAAGTAATTTAAAACGACTCCCGGCTATTCATGAATTGTTGGTCCCAGCAATACAGAGAAAAGTAATTGAAAAAAATAACAGTGGTCCCCCCAGTCCATTACCAGGCCCTTTGGGTCTGGTATGAATATTAAGGGGAACCCCTGAATTTTTTTTCAATTACTTTTATCTGTATTGCCGGGACCTGGCAATTTTTTCCTTCAAAAATGACATTTTGTGCAGGGAACCAAAATAAAAAAAAATGTGTGGGGGTCCCCCCAAATTCCATATCAGGCCCTTCAGGTCTGGTATGGATATTAAGGGGAATCCTGCGTAATTAAAAAGAAAATGGCGTGGGGTCCCCCCTCCTGAACCGTACCAGGCCACATGCCCTCAACATGTTGATGGGGACAAGGGCCTCATCCCCACAACCCTTGCCCAGTGGTTGTGGGGGTCTGCAGGTGGGGGGCTTATCGTAATATGGAAGCCCCCTTTAACAAAGGGGACGCCCAGATTCCGCCCCCCCCATGTGAATTGGTAACGGGGTACATTGTACCTCTACCATTTCACCAAAAAAACGTCAAAAAGGGTAAAAAAACACACAGACAGCTTGGCAAACGTTCTTTAATAAATAATTGAAAAAATTCCAGCGATGTAAATCCTTCCACGATCCAGACCCGCGCTACCCGCCGCTGCTTGCCGATATCCCCGCCGCTACTAACGATACAGCCTCCTCCATATAAGGCTCCCAGGCGAATGACACGTGAGCCGTGTGACGTTTCTTTTAAAGCCAAGGGCGGGGCCACCCATGACGTGGATGTGTGACCCCGCCCCGTTCTGACTAACGGGTGTTTCTGGCGGCTTCTCTGTGGTGTCATGGGTGACCCCGCCCCCTCTGGCGCATTTTGGTGAAATGGTAGAGGTACAATGTACCCTGTTACCAATGTACAATGTACCCCGTTACATTGGTATGCCCAGTGTATTGCTTCACACTGACCTGAAGATCTCCTCTTTCCCACTGCTGGCCCCACTCTGGAGACCGCTAGCCGGGATAAGAGGTGGAGTGTAGTTGATATCACTCCACACTACAGAGGAGGCATTGGCTTATGTGGCTCTTGCTCCCTACTACAGCTCCAACTGTACAAATAGTCCCTTTGCATTGCACCCTCTTTGATGCTCTGGGATGGCCGGTCAGCAAGCCCAGACCAAGATCTACCAGTCACCTGTCCTTAATCTACTGGTTGCTGACCCCTGCTCTAACTCATACCAACACATTGAGTTCACTTACCACTAAATATTCTTGTGTCTAATTTCTAATAATACTAACTCACAGTCAAGTTAAAGGTATCCACACTTGTGTTCCTAGATGTGCATGCAGTAATTTTGACTCAACCAGGTGTGCCAGATGGGCTGAGTGCAGCCAATCCGGTTTCACTGATTAGCTTTTGGATCAAACTTTTGGACTCATGCGAGAAACAAAGGAATTACTATAATGCTGCAACATACTGTCTGTGCAGCAAACATTCAATAATGCTTATTTAATAAAAAAAAAAAGCAGAATGACAAACTATTGGGTAGGTCTGATAACAGTAGATTTACTTGTAAGTTGAAGCACTGACCATCTAATGTTGTTGTTAATGGCAGCTTATGGTTAAGTCAAAGTGCCGGTCTCTATATTTTCCATTGTTTGTCTTCAGCTAAGCAGAGTGGCTGACCTCTCGCAATGACCCGCTTCCAAATTGACTGATGAGGAAAAAACAAGCCAGTAGACAGAAATGGCACAGGTACCTCATGTTAGTCAGTGTGGGGCACGTGTCTGGACTTTGTCTTTTGCCAGAAAAATAAGCATGACTTTAATTCACAATGTCCCTAAGGGCACATCCCTCTAGTTGTATTTACTTAACCCTTTAAGTGCCATCCTATTAGTGGAACTAAGCAAGCCATTTTCTTTCCAGGTATATACAGTACTAAAGTATATGGCAAACCTAGTATTTAGTATTTAAATGGCTGCAACGTGAGTAGCATACCTCCAAATCACAATCCACATAGTTTATACGCAAGAAGAAATTGAATTCCTTGCATGACTGCAACCATACTATTTAAATGTGAATTTGCTCATGACGTTACAAAAAAATGTAATACTAAATGCAAGACATGATTAGAAATACATAAAGGAGGTGTTCTCCTTGGCTCAAAGATATACAAGGTTGTTAAAAAAAAGAGCTCTACTAAGCAGCTTATCTATACAACTGCAGCATATATCAAAACAGGAAAAGAAAGCACTGCTCTGATACCACTGTGTAAGAATCTTACTGGATCCCCTGCTGACAGGTACAGGTCTGCATTCAGCTCAGTGTGAGACTCCAAAGTGAATGGCAAATACCACATACTGCCAATGTAAACCACAGTGCTAAAAATCCACCATAAGGCTTCAGCTCCTTGAGCTCCCACCCATCAGACACACCCTGCTAACGCATTTCATCTTCTAGGGGCTTAATCGTGGAGGATCTAGCCCTGTGTCAGTAATACATTTTTTTACTATTTAAAAAAAATATATATTTTACAATGCTTTCTTTTTTTTTTAGGAGGGGGGGGGGGTGGATGGTGTTTTTTTTTTTTTTTTTTTAAATTTCACTATTAAATATCTATTTATTATAATTTTTCCTTTTGTTTTTTTTTTATCAACCCTGTTGGGGGGGGGGGGGGACTTTGGTGAGATATCAGGAGTCTAAACAGACCCCTGATATCTTCCCTTTGAGATAGAAAAAGGGACTGAGGATAGAGATTCCCTAGTCCCTTTCTCTGCAGCCTCAGCTGCACTAAAGATGAATGGACAGGAGACTATGGACTAGATCCACGAAGCGTTTACGCTGGCGTATCTATTGATACGCCGCGTAACTTCTAGTTTTCTCCGGCGTATCTTTGTTTTGTATCCACAAAACAAGATACACCTGAAGCTGGGCTAGATCCGACTGGCGTACGTCTTAGTACGCCGTCGGATCTAAGGTGCATATTTACGCTGGCCGCTAGGTGGCGTTTCCGTCGATTTCCGCGTTGACGTACGGCCGGCGCATTTTTTTACGTAGTTTCCGTAAGCCTTTTTTCGCGTATAGTTACCCCTACTATATGAGGCGTATCCTATGTTAAGTATGGACGTCGTTCCCGCGTCGAATTTTTAAAATGTTATGTTGTTTGCGTAAGTCGTTCGCAAATAGGGCTTTGCATAGAATGACGTTCACGTCGTAAGCATTGGCTTGTTGCGGGTTAATTTCGAGCATGCGCACTGGGATACCCCCACGGACGGCGCATGCGCCGTTTAGGAAAAACTTAATTTACGTCAAGTCAAGACGTATTACCATAAAACACGCCCCCATCTCATCCATTTGAATTGCGCGCCCTTACGCCGACACAGTTACACTACGCCGCCGTAACTTACGGCGCAAATTCTTTGAGAATACGGGAAATACGCTGTAAGTTACGGCGGCGTAGTGTAACTGAGATACACTACGCCGGCCGTAAAGAAGCGCCGCGCTTCGTGGATCTGGCCCTATATATTTTATTCATTCATCCTGAACCCTGCTTACAAGTGGCTGCATTAATCTGTTACGTTCAAAATTCAACTAATAACAGGGTGATTCATAGCTAACAAATCTACCTGCAACCTATCTGATTGCCTTTGATGTGCTCAAAGTAGAGGTGAAAGCAAATCCCTTTGCCCCAGAACATGGGGTGCAGGCTTGTCCTAATACCAATCTAGGGGGTTAGTAAATATAAAGAAGATCGCCGCTACTCCCGACCAGCCTAAGTAAATAAACAATAAAGAGCTGCCTCAGCCTACATGTTTCTACCAAACCACACATCCCTAACTAAGCCCATGGGCAGGGCAAAATGCATCAGGGTGTGTAGTTTGGTGGAAATATGTAGGCTGAGGAAGCTTTTTATAGTTTAATACTTGGGCTGGTCAGGAGTATCAGCGCTCTTTTCCTCTTTACATCAACAAATCTACTTATCTGACCCAGAACCTGCAGGGCCTTCACAAAATGTTAAATGTTTGTGTTTTATGGGGTCAAAAAGCCAAACTTTGGGCAAAACAGAACTGAAATACATACAGTATCTCACAAAAGTGAGTACACCCCTCACATTTTTGTAAATATTCTATTATAGAAATTACACTTTGCTACAATGTAAAGTAGTGAGTGTACAGCGTGTATAACAGTGTAAATTCGATGTCCCCTCAAAATAACTCAACACACAGCCAATAATGTCTAAACCACTGGCAACAAAAGTGAGTGCACGCCTAAGTGAACATGTCCAAATTGGGCCCAATTAGCCATTTTCCCTCCCTAGTGTCATGTGACACAGAACAGATAAAACAAGTTTGCATGTAAACATTAAGGGCCAGATCCACAAAGCAGTTACGCTGGCGTATCTATTGATACGCCGCGTAACTGCTAGGTTGCTCCGGCGTATCTTTGTTTTGTATCCACAAAACAAGATACGCCTAAAGCTGGGCTAGATCCGACTGGCGTACGTCTTAGTACGCCGTCAGATCTAAGGTGCATATTTACGCTAGCCTCTAGGTGGCGCTTCCGTCGATTTTCGCGTTGAGTATGCAAATTAGCTAGATACGTGAATCCACAAACGTACATCCGGCCGGCGCATTTTTTTACGTTGTTTCCGTAAGGCTTTTTTCGACGTAACGTTACCCCTGCTATATGAGGCGCAGCCAATGTTAAGTATGGACGTCGGGCCAGCATCAAATTTTGCGTCATTTGCGTAAAACTTTCGCGAATAGGGCTTTGCGTAGAATGACGTTCACGTCGAAAGCATTGGCTTGTTGCAGGTTAATTTGGAGCATGCGCACTGGGATACCCCCACGGACGGCGCATGCGCCGTTCAGAAAAAACGCCATTTACGTTGGGTCAAGACGTATTAACATAAAACACGCCCCCATCTTATCTATTCTCATCCGACACAGTTACACTACGCCGCCGTAACTTACGGCGCAAATTCTTTGTGCATACGGGAAATACGCTGTAAGTTATGGCGGCGTAGTGTATCTGAGATACACTACGCCGGATGTAAAGAAGCGCCGAGGTACGTGGATCTGGCCCATACTGTATGTGTTTTTCAGTTGTGCATTTATCTAGACTCCTACAGTTTGACTGTATGCATTAGTTAGTTAGATAGTTAAAGTGGTTGTAAGCCCATTACAACCACTTTAACCTACAGGTAAGCCTAGATTAAGGCTTACCTGTAGGTGCAACAAATATCTCCCAAACCTAAAAGGTTTAGGAGATATTTGCAGAAAATACCGGCACTGATGTCTACAGCGCATGCGCCGTAGACATCGGGCGCAGGCGCACTGAGCGTGTCGCTTCTAACGACGATCATGCCGTTAGTGGCGGCACCCGCGTATGCACGGGAGTGACGTCATTGCTGCTCCGGGCCAGTCACAGCGCCCGAGCAGCGATACCCGGAAGTCACTCTGGGTATCATGGGGGCGACGGAGGAGGTCGCCCAGGACCATTGCGGGGGCTTCGATCTCAGGTAAGTAATTCATAATAAGCTAGTATGCTATGCATACTAGCTCATTATGCCTTTCTCTTGCAGGGGTTTATTTTTTAGCAAATGTTTTAGAGGGTTTACTTCCTCTTTAACATAAGGTTGCTCTGGTCTTAAGTGTTTATAATGTAACAATAGTGCTGGGGTACAGGTACCATGTGATGGCTGCAAGTAACTGTGGTAGTCTTTAAAATTATCCCTTTGCCCCTAGAGAGCTTCTTAGATCCTAGGCCCAGGAAGTAGTTGCACCTCAATATTTTTGCATGTTAGAATTAAGGCCCCACTGTCCAGGCACTAGAGGCTTATAGTGGATATATACTTGATTATGTCTCTTGTGCAAGAAATGTCTTCTTACCTTCCTCCTGACATGATGCTTTAGAATGGATGCACAGTTCAGTGTACATTCTTGGTACAGCTCAGTGCTGGGATAAATTAATTCCCTTGTGCATGCATGGATTTAAACCGGAATAAGCCAGGGAGAAAATGTCAGCATCGGCGACACAGCTCACAGACACTACATAGCTGGAAGATAGGTAAGTATTGGAGATTGTAGTTCTGCTTTAATCTCAACTTGAACATAAGTCGAGACCCTACCTATAGCCTAAGATTATATCCTGAGGGGTTCCACAGGGGCAATAGAAAAGAAAAACCACAAGGATAAAACACCTCAAAGACTACTAAAAACAGCAGAACATAGAAAACATCTACAAAAATTATGTGTCAGCATCCCCAGCTGGGGGTTACCCTGACCCTAACCGCCTTCCTGCTAATCATCCCCCCACCCCACTCATACACCCCCCACTCCGGCATCCTGGAATATTCTCCGTACAGGGGCATTAGAATTAATAATGCCGACACTTCCAGGCACCAAAGTGCGCAACACTGTTGCTAGCACATGTTTTTTTCGTCAAGGTCAGGCTCCTTTTAAGGATGCTTAACAACTGGATAAGTCAAGTATATCCACTGCTTGACTGCAGCAGGCCTAGAAATTGTAACATTCAGCACTACGTGGTTTTCCTCCACCCAGGTCTAAAGTGGGGAAAAACCTTTAGGACTTTTTATATATCCATCATTTCCATAAACAGGGATTTTTAACAAGTAACAATATGTACCGTAATTTGATTTTGACTACAAAAACACTGTAAAAAAAATAGATTCCAAAACGTTGTACAATTGTGTTTTAAGCACCACATAGAATGAGAATGTTGCATCTGGAGTAGAGTCAAGTCTTTAAACAGCCAAGCCAAGATGCTCACATATTCCAGACCCGGCCTGTCAGTACCTGAAAATAAATGACTGTTTATATTAGATGTCTTGTTTAATAAATTGGGCTTGTTCTATTGAATGTCACATTGCCTCTACTCTGTGATTCATACAGAACAGATCCCTACGGCAATGCCTCCTATGCAGCCCTGGGCAGTTAAGCTTTGCTTCCTCTCCATTACCTTTACTGTTGGGTTTGGTTATCAATGGCCTAGAGAGAATTCAAAACAATTACTAGCTAAAGGCATCTGGAGTTGAATACTTAGAGCCATGGCCCTCTTTTCATATACAAAAATCTTTCTGTTTAGGTCTGAGCATTATTTGATAATTGGCACTTGTTTAAATAGACCATTTCAAACCAGCTTGAGTTTTTTCTTTCCTCAAATGCAGATTAAGTTACATGGTCTTTTGGTTTCCAAACACTTAAGATTTGTGACTTTTAATTTATACCATACTTGTGGTACCAGCATGATTAAGAGAATCATATAATTACCTTTTTTTTTTAGTAAACAAGAAACAAACACATTTCTTTTACACTTACCCCCCACTCACTCAGACACTATACAATCCCACCCATCACATTATTTATACCTACATGAGACTCTTTGTTAAAATGTATTCATTTTCTGACATACTGTAGTTACATTAACATTGCGCTCAAACTGCTGTTAAAATAACCTAACATGCCTGGTCTTTCTTACATGATGGCATTTTTGTGTTTTTGATTTTGCATATGAGTATAGTACTTACTTACAATTATAATAACTGCGTACTTGATTTTTTTTTCAGTATAGATCGATAAATAATTTGCTAGCAAACTTTTTTCTATTAGGATGTTACGACTGCAGAACTAAATAGAGCAACGCTTACCTCCACTCTGGCATTGCAGCGTTCTTGAGCTCTTTTACCAGTGCTGAAATCTTTGCCTGGTCATCTTCTGGGTTTGGTGCCTTCGCCCATCTTAATTGGTTGGTCAGGGATGTTGCAACTCCAAATCATGCTCTTGGGAGTTAATTCATATTGTGTCACAGTCTGGGGTCAGGCTCGGATGCCAGTATTCCTTTGAAATGCGTCAGCCAACAGTGGTTCGCACGTCCTCTCTTTAGGATCTGGAGATTGCTATCAGTAGTGCCATCAAACGCAGCCACTGTACCATTAAAACACAGCCACTGTGCCCATGAAACACAACCACTGTGCCATCAAACGCAGCCACTGTGTCATCAAACCCAACCACTGTGTCATCAAACGAAGCCACTGTGCCCATCAAATGCCGCCACTGTGCCCATCAAATGCCACCACTGTGTCAATCAAATGCTGCCACTATGCCCATCAAATGCTGCCACTGTGCCCATCAAATGCCGTCACTGTGCCCATCAAACACAGCCACTGTGCCCATCAAATGCAGCCACTGTGCCCATCAAATGCCGCCACTGTGCCCGTCAAACGCAGCCACTGTGCCCCATCAAATGCTCGCACTGTGCCATCAAATGCTCCCACTGTGCCCATTAAATGCTCCCATTGTGCCCATCAAATGCTGCCACTGTGCCCCATCAAATGATTCCACTGTGGGGCATTTGAGGGGCAAGATTATTCAAAGAAAATGTCAAGGGAACTGTCCAGAATTCCAGGTTGCTTAGCAGGAATAGTCATTGCCAGCGAGAGCTGTAAATTCTCAGTAAAAAAAAAGTTGTGTGTGTGTATATATATATATATATATATATATATATATAATTATTTTTTCATCTTGACATTGTTACATTCCCTCAGTGGAAGTACGCAGCTTCCAATCCCTTTTTCTTGACAATAGATTGTTTATTAGCCTTACAAATGGCCAGAATATTAATAATAAAATTTATGCCGCGTACACACGATCATTTTTCAGCATGTAAAAAACAAAGTTTTTTCCAACTTCATCATTAAAACGACGTTGCCCACACACAATCGTTAAAAAAAATGCTCTAGCAAAGCGTGGTGATGTACGACGGCACTATAAAGGGGAAGTTCCATTCGGATGACGCCACCCTTTGGGCTGCTTTAGCTGATTTCCTGATAGTAAAAGACGATTCGCGCTTTTCTTTCTGTTACAGCGTGATGAATGTGCTTACTCCATTACGAACAGTAGTTTTACCAGAACGAGCGCTCCCGTCTCATAAATTGCTTCTGAGCATGTGTGGGCTTTTAACGTAGTTTTAACCCACACACGATCATTTTTTACAACCCGAAAAACTACATTGTTTAAAACGTTGTTAAAAAATGCAACATGTTCGAATTTTTTTTTTTGTCGTTTTTCAGATCCCGAAAAATGATGTGAAGCCTACACACAATCATTTAAAATTACATTTTTTAAAAACGTCGTTTTTTTACATCCAGAAAAATTATCGTGTGTACGCGGCATAACACTTCCTAGAGACTTCAATGGGGTTTGTCGCAAAGTTTGAGCAGGATTCACAAAACTGTTCACGTACCAGACCCAGGCAGATTCATTCACCCCTAGTGTACAATCCAAACAACTTTGCTAGCAGGTACATTTTGTTTTTTGCATAAGAGACGTATGGATCATTTTATAAATCATTCACAAATGTTTGCTGGACATTTGTCTGTATTTTACAGCTTTTGGCTAACATTTTCTAAAAGGATTCACCCTATTTAACTATAATTTTCAAAGAGCATTTGCCCCTATTCACCTATAATTTTTAAAGGCCGATTCACCCAACCTTTGCAGATGATTCCCTCATCATTTTCCTTGTCAAAATTATCTTTATTTGGTGATTGTAAAGTTACATTGTACATGTAGCAAACTTTTGGTATAGTGAACAAAAGGTTGGCATTCCATATTCTCAACAAATTATATCATCTTTAGAATTAAATGCAAAATAAAACAAAGAAGAGTATAACCAAATACTTCTGGCGACAACTGGAGAAGCTTGAGTATTTTAGATGTGGAATGCTTACAGTCTGTCCCAGTTGCCTCGTTTCCAGATTAGCCGTACATTAAAGGCTACAAGTTTCTGTTTAACACAACCTTAAACATATTAATTATAAG
This sequence comes from Rana temporaria, assembly GCF_905171775.1. Lineage (NCBI taxonomy): Eukaryota > Metazoa > Chordata > Amphibia > Anura > Ranidae > Rana > Rana temporaria. Next base: position 134,403,705 of record NC_053494.1, read on the forward strand.
TTACAAAAGTACGCTACCATCTCTGCGTCGATTGTAAAAAATAAGAGGATATAATCACATACAATAACTAACCGGGGGAAGGGAAAAAGGGGATAGAATAATAGGGTCTGCAGGGATGGGCTTGGCTCTGTTGTCAATATATACCTTATATAACAAATGTGTTTATTGAGCAAGCTACCATGGCATCATTACTCCTTCGTTAAAGTTTCCTGGTGCTGTGTATTGCGTCCACGGGTACCATATATTTTCAAACCTGGCGATCGTGTCCGTGTCCAATGCCTCCATTTTGGCATGTGACATCGCAGTATTCATTCTATTTTTTGTTTCCGTCACTGAAAGATTTGGGGTTTTCCAGGCTTTAGCAATGGTCTGCTTGGCCGCAGTAAAGAGTTGTGTTAGTAGTTTAAATTGTGCGTGTAATAAGTTACTGGGCTTTAAATTCAAAAGGGCTAATTTAGGGTCTGGAGGAATTTTCAATTTGGTCAGGATATTTGCTATCTCGAAAGTCTTTTTCCAGAACTTCTGTGCTTTAGGACACGTCCACCATGTATGAAAATATGTACCCGCGGTTGTACAACCCCTAAAGCATTGTCCAGAGTAACTCGGTACATATTTGGCTATTCTATCAGGCACCATCTGGTTAACACCTTATAATTCGTTTCCAATGCTAATATGTTGGAGGAGGCAGATTTAGTGTTTTGCCATATCTGGTTCCAGAGGTATTGAGTACAAGATTTAGGTCATCTTCCCATTTCTGTACATATGGGAGTTTTGCCATACTAGTTTGAGTCGTTGCCTGGAGATATAGGGTCGATATTGTACCTCTTTTCTGTGTCGCCGGGATCATGAGCGACTCTACAAATTGTTTTATTTGGAGGTATCTAAACAGTTCTGATTGGGGGATACCATATTTCTTGCACAATGTTGGGAAGGGCATGATGCCTGATGGACCTAGGAATTTATAAACATATATTCAATCTCTTTTCACCCATTCCTTGAATGTGTTAGGGAAGATCCAAGCTGGGTAGAATGCAGGATTTTTGTAAAATTAGAGCAATGGATTAAGGGGGGACTGTAATAGGTATTTAGTTTTTAACCACTTCCTTACTGGGCACTTAAACCCCTTCCTGACCAGAGGACTTTTTGCGATTCGGCACTGCGTCGCTTTAACTGACAATTGCGTGGTCGTGCGACGTGGCTCCCAAACAAAATTAACGTCCTTTTTTCCCCACAAATAGAGCTTTCTTTTGGTGGTATTTGATCACCTCTGCGGTTTTTATTTTTTGCGCTATAAACAAAAATAGAGCGACAATTTTGAAAAAAAAAAAACATTTGTTTACTTGTTGCTATAATAAATAGCTCAATTTTTTTTTTACGTTTTTTTTTTATCCTCAGTCTAGGCCGATACGTATTCTACATATTTTTAGTAAAAAAAAAAAAAAAATCGCAATAAGCGACTGGTTTGCGCAAAAGTTATAGCGCCTACAAAATAAGGGACAGAATTATTATTATTTTTTTTTTTTTTTTACTAGTAATGGCGGCGATCTGCGATTTTTATTGGGACTGCGACGTTATGGCGGACACTTTTGACACATTTTTGGCGCCATTCACATTCATACTGCAATCAGTGCTATAAATATGCACTAATTACTGTATAAATGTGACTGGCAGGGAAGGGGTTAACACTAGGGGGTGAGGAAGGGGTTAAATGTGTACCCTAATTAGTGTTCTAACTGTGGGGGAAGGGGGGTGACTGGGGGGGGGTGACCGATCTGTGTCTCTATGTACAAGAGACACAGATCCGTCTCCTCTCTCCCCTGACAGCACCGCTGTCTGCGAGAGCCGGGAATGAGAGATGATCTCATATGTAAACATATGAGATCATCTCTCATTGGCCGCACAGATCGCCTAGGAAACGGCCGCTCCGATTGGCCGTTCACGGCGATCTGTGACTGGCTGTGTCCAAGGGACACGGCCAGCACAGCAGTTCCCCGCTGCGCGCTCGGGAGCGCGCGCGGGGAACGTGCAAAGGGGCGGCCGTAAAAAGACGGCCTGTTAGAGTTTGGGAGCCGCGCTGAGGCCGTACAAAGTCGTACGGCCGTCAGCTAGTGGTTAATTTGTCCCACAATGACAGCGAGTGTTTGATAATGGGGTTGCAAATGTTTCTGCGTGACTTGGGGGAGATCCATAATAAGTTAGCTGGTGGGACGGGGTCACATTCAGCCGCCTCTATCGCTACCCAGAGGGGTGCTTCCTTTTTTGCATGGTATTTGGCAAGGGTTGATATTTGTGCTGCTCTGTAGTAGTTCACCAAGTTCGGGTACCCTAATCCTCTGTGTGTTTTGGGGAGGTGCAGTATTTGCGCTTTTATTCTAGGCTTGGAGGAGCCCCAGATAAAGGTCGCCATTCTTTTCTGTGCTATTCTCAAAAAGTATGCCGGCAGTGGGACGGGGAGCACTCTGAAAAGATATAACAATTTTGGGAGAATTGTCATTTTGACTGCATTGATTCTTCCCAGCCATGACAGCGGGAGCTGAGACCAGGAGTTTAATACATTTGTTATGTGTTTAAGGAGAGGAGGGTAGTTGTGCGAGAATAGGTCAGAAGTGTCAGCGGTTAGATGGGTTCCTAGGTATGGGATGCTTTTATCAGTCCATTCGAAAGGAAGGCCTATTTTCGCTGCATTGAGTTCTATTTTTGAGAGGGATACATTTAACACTGAGCATTTTTGGGGGTTTATAACTAGACCTGAAAACGTCGCAAATCTATTGAGTAATGGGATGAGATTTGGGCCTGTTACTTGTGGGGAAGAAAGAAATAAAAGGATGTCATCCGCAAATAAACATAATTTATGCTTAAAGCCACCTATTTCAATGCCTAAAATAGTGGGATCTGATCTAATTTTTTGGGCAAGCGGTTCTATGAGTAGGGCGAATAGTAATGGAGATAACGGACATCCCTGTCGTGTCCCTCTCTTGACATCAAAGGTGTCCGACCTATAACCTGCGTATTTAACATAAGCCTTAGGTTTATTGTAGAGTTCCATAATCCATTTAATAAAGTTCGGGCCAAAGCCCCATTTCTGAAGAGTATAACTTAAATACGACCAGGAGATGGAGTCAACGGCTTGTTTGATATCCAGAGAAAGGAAACACGCCGGGATGCCCCTTTTTTTCGCTATGTGTGCTAGTAGGCATGCCCTACGTACATTATCACCTGCTTGTCTGGAGGGCATGAATCCTACTTGATCTCGGTGGATCAGGTTGCCAATGAATTTGTTGAGGCGGGTGGCTAAAATTTTACCTAACAATTTTATGTCCGTGTTTAGCAAGGAAATGGGACGATAATTGGTGCAGAGTGTGTCATCTGAATGCGGCTTGGGAATCATACATATCGTCGCTAATAATGATTCTGGTCTGAAAGATTTTTGGTTTAAAAAGTGATTGAAGGCTTCTGCCAGTCTAGGAGAGAGTTTTTCACTAAAACTTTTGAAGTATTGTGCTGAGAACCCATCAGGTCCTGGTCTCTTGTTTATTTTGAGATCCTGAATGGCAATAGTTACATCTTCTTGCGTGATTGGCTCTTCTAATTGTATTTTTTGTGTTTGGCTTAATTGTGGGAGATTAATTTCTGAGAAGAAGGAATCTGCTTCCGTCTCTTTGAATGCGTTAGATTCCGCGTAAAGTGTTTTTAGGTGCGAGCTAAATTTTTAGACTATTTTGATTGGATTGCTAGAAACTACATTGTTAGCTATTTTTAGTTTTATAGGCTTAAAGGTCTTGTTAAGCGAATTTAGCGCTCTGGCTAGATATGCCCCCGGTTTGTTCGCGTGTTTATAAAATTTGTGTCTAGTTCTGTTATGTGTTCTGTTTGCTGAATCAGTTAAAAACAAATCATATTCCAGGCGTGCTTTTTCAAGGCAAATTTTATTTCTAGGATTTTGGTTGTCTTGTAGGGCCAGGAAAGCCATGTTATATTCTGTTTCTAGTTTCTTTGCAATTTGAACCCGTTCCCTTTTAAGAATTCCCAGTTGCCGCTGAAATGTTCCTCTGAGAACTGGCTTATGTGCTTCCCATAAGGTGAGTGCGGATATTTCAGGACTAGCGTTGTGGTCTATGTATTCTTTTAGAGCCTGCTCAATGCTCTGGCAGTGGATCGGGTGTTTGAGCAAAATCTCAGGGAGGTACCAGGTGGGGTCATGGCTTTTCGGAATGACAGAAGCTATTGTGGTATATACAGCGTTGTGGTCTGACCATGGGATGGGTATAATGTTTGAATGTAATATTTCCGGAGCCATACCGATTGTTACAAAAATATGATCTATTCGACTGAATGATTGGTGTGGGTTCGAAAAATATGTATAATTTCGCTTCGTGGGGTTGGCTTCTCTCCATGTATCTACTAGATTGTGTTTGGATAGTAGATTGGGGAGAGTCCATTTGGCTTGATGCTTAGGTGGGGTGTAGGGGGTTTTATCTAGGAACGGGAGAAGGACTTGGTTGGAGTCTCCGCAGACGAAGAGGGTTCCTGTTTTGTGCAAATTAATTATTTGGAAGAGATGTGATAAAAAGGGTATTGGATTGAGGTTAGGGGCATAATATGATACTACAGTGATTTCAGAATCCATTATTTGGCCTGTTAAAATAAGGTATCTACCTTCCGGGTCTTTGATTTGAGATTTTAGTGTAAAGAGTGTGGTGCGATGGAATGCGATTAGGGTTCCTCTTTTTTTGACCGAGGCGGATGCTGTATAAACTTGTGGATATGAGGGGTTGAAAAATTTAGGTGTTGAGTTAGTGGTGAAGTGGGTTTCCTGTAGGCAAACAATGTGGGCCCTTTTGGCTTGGAAAGTTCTAAAAGCTTTGGTACGTTTCTGTGGTACATTTAGGCCCTGCACATTTAGAGACAATAAATTCAATGGTGCCATGGTAGCTTTACCTCTCTGCCCGTCTTATCATGATGATTCGTGTGGCAGTTGGCCAGCCCATTTCCTGCAGACTTGGGGAACGGAAGGGGGAGAGGGGGTCCGGAGTAATCAACCTTGGAGAGGGGGAAAAACACAAAACAAATTAGTAGTTGAACAATCAACAGTACACAAATGAAGTACAATACGTTTACTAGTGGCTGGGAAAAACCTTTCCAGCCAAGGGGAAAGGGGATCTTGTTGATTCCCCGCTTAATACTGCGGGGACCCGAGGAGATCATGGTGGGGCGCATGTTGTTTCCGTGCGGTGGGGGACCGCTTTTTAAGTAATCAGTGAAACACCTTGTGAGTACTTTGTACTTTGTTTAATTTATAAACGAATTTCGAACAGGGTAATCCACATGTCCTGTACTCATTTGTACAAGCACGTGGCAAGGGGGGGGGGGGGAATTTTGCAGTAAAGCTCTTAACTAGATTGCTGCACATAGATAGATTCTATATCATTCTGACGGTGGTGGTACGTTAGGATATGAAATTATGTTGGGGTGTTGGGGGATTATTCCTCTGGGGTTGCTGGTATCGGGTTCGCTGGAGTACTGATTTTATGCTACAAGAATCTATAAGCTAGGTGGGGGTATGGTTGTGCTAGTTGTAACAAAGTGTTGAATAGTGCCCAATACCCAGTTCTAGGTTGATTCCAGCCATCCTGAGGTAGAAAATAAAAGGAGGGTGCGTATCTTAGATCAGTCCGAGTAAATATACAGTATAGCGAGAAGTGGTGTTGGTTTTGCATGTAGGAGCATACTAAAGTTCTAGGCATTTATTGAGTAAAGGATAGAAGAAGTGGTGGGGTGTGACAGTGAGAATATAGGTGTTAAGGATGAATGATATGAAGAAATTGGATGTAGTGTGTGCTAAGTGAGTATAGGGGGAGAAACAGATTGATATGATTATCATGGATTAGGAAGATCTTAATGTACAAAAGGTCGGCATTGGCCCCCCCCCCCCCCCCCGCCCGAAGGCGAGGAGGGGGGGAGGAGAAAAAAGGAAGGGGGGAGGGAGAGAGACCAAAATAGAGAGAAGGAAAAAAAAAATAAGAATGGAAATAAGAATCCACAATCAAAAATCGCCAGACTCTTAGTCCAATCAAACTGTTCATCTCTTCCTATGGGACTCCATTGTAGGTAGGGCAAGAAGTGAATTTGGAAGTTCTTCTAGTAGGTGGTCAGTCCATGGTGTCCTCTTGGTCATGAGGTTGCCCCGTTTATTGGCATGCTGTAATCCGTTGCTTTTCTCAGGTTGGGTGGATTCATTGTGGGAAGATGCTGATGCTGATCTTCTGCGTGAGGAGTTATTGGCAGTGGTTCGGTCAATAAGCTTTAGATCCATTAAGGCTTGGTGCAACTGATCTGGTGATCTGCATACTATTTTAGAACCCTGATAAGTGAACTGTAGGGAAAATGGAAATCCCCATTGATACTTGATTTGGTGTTGTTGAAGTTCCATCAAGAGGGGCTTCATTGCACGCCGTTTGGTGATTGTCAGCTGAGAAATATCAGCGAATAACTGGTAGTTGTGCCCCTGGAAGGTTAGACTGTTCTTTTCCCTGGCTGCTTCAAGGACCTGTTCTTTTGTCCTATAATAGTGGAATTTTACGATGATGTCCCTGGGAGGTCCCTCCGCTTTCCTTGGGGCTAGTGCCCTGTGGACTCTGTCAAATTCCAGTCTCTCTACTGTCATTCCCGGTATCAATTCCTGGCATATAGCTAATATAGTACCTGGAAGATCAAGGACTGTCTCAGGGATGCCCCTAAACCTTAAGTTTGACCTCCTGGCGCGGTTTTCAAAATCTTCTAATTTGGTTTGAAGTGCCATGTTCTCCTCTTTGAGTGTTTCTAGTTCAGATTGGTAGTCCTGTGTATAAATTTCTAATTCTTCCATCTTAGTCTCCAAGGTCTCAGTGCGACTACCCAGGTCCCTTATTTCTTTAGTGAGGCTTGAGGTAATTTGATCTGAGGTGCGCTTTAATGCTTTCTTCAGCATCCTCTCAAATTGCTGTATAAATTCTGAGGGGACAGCTGTGCTTGATGCAGCAGCCTGTGAGGTGTCAGAAAGCTCCTCATGTTCACTATCTGAGCTCAAAGGACTCAGGGAGATGGCTGGCTTCATTAGCTTTGTTGTAATTCTTTTGCCTTTCCCTGCGGTGCGGACTTCTGAGGTGGCTGAGGTGTTTGCCGCTTTTTTAGCTGAGCCCTTTGTGTGCTGGGCAGCGCTGTTGGGGCTCGTTTTTGTCTTATTTCTTGCACCCCCCAACACCATTTTGGTATTAAAATGTTCCCCTCACCTCCCGGGGTGATGTCCTCTCTGTCCTGTTCTTTTGCGGCTCCAGTTATTTATTAATATCTGCGGTAAATTCCCCTCACGGAGCGGAGCACTAGTGCAGCATGTCTGTGCAGCTAGACCCCACCCACACGCCTCTCCCTCATCATTTTCAAACAGAATACATTTTATTTACCCATCAGTTTAAAAAGGGATTTGTCGTATTCAGAAAGCATTCCCTCAAATTTGTCTGTTACATTTAAAAATGCAATAAAAACTCTTAGAAACTTTATTAGAAGGAAAGTTCCACTTAAGCAATCTCTGGACAATGGACATTGATAAAAACGTTACCAAAGGACACAGGGTATACACGTATGCCCTTTTCTCCCTGCTGGTCCCCCCACACATTTGCCCACAATTCCCAGCTGCTAAAATGACAGCCAGAAGTTGCTCTGTAAAGGCACTGTCAAATGGATCTTGTGACACAGTGTTTATACACAGTGTTCACATTTGAGATAAAAAGATACAAAGTAACCTTGTTACTTTTGAATTTACTCGTTTCCACCCATATGCAGCTCAGACGGAGGAGCCTCCATTTGCATATGATGTCAGTTAAAGCAACCTGACAAGTTAAAAAAAAAATAATTGTTACTATTTAAAGCCTTATTAACCCTTAGTTTAACCTAATAAATTCCTTATTTTATATTCCTATGTTTCTAGCCATTAATAGCTACAATTTTTGTATTGTTATTTCATGTGTTTATTATTTTTTTTTTTTTTGTGTGTGTTGCATAAAAAAACAGAAAGTTTAGGAAAAAATGCACCTGCAATCTGATTAGTTATGAGTATCCCACAATCTGATGCCCGTGCCATCCCACACTGCCCCATTAAATGAAAAGTATAGCCTTAGCTCTTTGGCCCATACTTCTCCTATGGAGCACAGGAGCTAGCTTTGCACTGCTGTGACCCAGATTCAGCTGACAGCGAGATAAAGCTGCAGTTATCCAAACAATAATGTTGAGATCTGCCCTGATGCCTGACCGGTAGCTGGCTTAGTCTCTCAGTGCACCACTGAGAGCATGAGCCAGCCTGTAGGCAGGTGCAGCAAGCTAGTCTGCCACTAGGTGAATCTGTGCTAGAAAAGTTTTTGGTTACAACAGTCAGTGTCATCAAGTGCTAGGCCCCTTTCAGTTAGAACCCTCCTATAGTGATGTCATGGGTGGGTCAGTGCCCAGTTATGAGTCAGGATGGGAGGAGCCCTAGTGTTCTTGGGGCATGAGAGCCAAACACCCCACACCAGTAGTGTTGCTCACGAATATTCGCATTGCGAATATTCGACTCGAATATAGCATATTCGAGAAATCGCGCTATATTTCGAAATTCGCGGTGAATATTCGCAATTCCGAATATTCGATTTTTTACAATTTTTTTTTTGAATCAGATCACATCCTAGATATCTCCATCGACGTCTAAAAGCATTGCTGGTATCATTAGAGACCCTGGGCCGAGTAGCTGAAGCGTTCATTGAATTTTCCAGAAAGATCGCAATGCGATTATTCGGCAAACGCAATATCGCGCGATTATTTTCCTCGCCCCGATCTTCCGCATCAGAGCGATTTTTACAGTTTCATTTTTAAAACAGATCACATCCTAGTGATCTCCATAGACGTCTGAAAGCATTGCTGGTATGATTAGAGCCATTGGGCCGAGTAGCTGAAGCGATCATTTTATATTGCCGAATATTCGCAATGCGAATATTCGGCAATAGGAATATTGCGCGATTATTTGCTCCGCCCTTTTGCATCAGAGCCAATCAGAGTTCTCCTTCCACACTCGTCACAGGTTAGCAACCAATAGGAACCTGCCTGCATGGACATTATATAAGCTCACTCCCAGCACCATTTCATTGCAGATTCAGAAGCTGGCTATAGAGTGTGGAGGCTGTTTCTGTGTTCCTGGTTTCCTGTGTCTTTGTTCTTGATTGATTTAGATCATCACCAGCATTGCTATTTAGTGATTCCAGTGGATCTTTTCCAGTATATCAACTGCTTTTTTCAAAGCAATAGACCCAAGAGCTTTTTTCAAAGCTACGTTTTGTGCTGTTTTGTGCTGTTTTTTTCATTTGTGTTACTGTTTGATCCTGCAATCCTCCCTGTTCAGTTATATTTGCAAGAGATTTCAGAACACATATTGATCTGAGCTTTATAAAAGAGCTTTTCTAAAAGCTAAGTTTTGTTCATCTTGTGTTACTGTTAGATCTTGCAGGTTCGCTGTTCAGTGATATTTGATAGGCATCTCAGTTCAAATTTTGTTTAGTTTTCCCTAAAGAGCTTTTATAAAAGCTAAGTTTTGTGTTCAGTTTAGTTAAATTTTGTGTAGTAAGTGTACACACTGTTAGTGTACATTTATTTCATCTAGCTTAGCTTAGTGTGTGTTTAGTGTCTGTGTTTTGTGTTTAAAAAAAAAAAAAAAAAAAAAAGTTAGTGTTTGTTTAGTGCTTTTTTTTTTTTTCTTTAATTTTGTAGTCCTTGTCTGGTGTACTACTTTTCTTATAGTTTAGTAGCTGTCTGTGTACGTCTTTGTCTGCGTGCCTGTCTTGTAAAAAAAACACAAAAACACATTTTGTTCACATTTTCCCCCCCAATAAAGTTTAACCCCCCCACACACATATCAGCAATAATGAGCGGCATCCGTGGCCGTGGCAGCAGGGGTAGGGGAGTTACTCCCAGTGCTGGATCGCTGCCAGCACGGGGTACCTCTCGTGCCCCTACTAGTGGTAGAGGATCGGGTGCAAGGGGAGTACGCCTGATCCGGGAGTTCTTCCCATCGGGCAGCCGCCCGATATTGCCATCTCAGGCTCAAGTAGTGGTGGACTACATGGGGCACAGCAGTGCCACTGAGTCGTCGGTCCCGACTCACAGTAGTACCACCATTACACCGTTGCCTGTACTACCCCCCCCCAGCCCCCAAGAGTCCAGCATCTTACTGTTCGACAGCGACAGTGATAGGGATCTCTTGGGGGAGGCCATGCATCAGGCAGACCTCCAGCTCTGTCCTGATGGTCAGGACCTTTTTGAAGGGATGGATGAGGAGGATGGGATACCTGCTGGCAGTATCCCAGAGACATCCCTTCAAACTGGTGCTGCTGTTTTGGTGCAGGAAACAGCAGCACCTAGTCAGACCCAGGCGTGGGTGAGGGGACAGCGGAGCCAGGCTAGAGGCTCCATGTCACGTGGTTCCCTCAGACCAACACATCTCAGCCCTTGGTCTGACATCTCTGGGGGCGAAGAGGGTGACCCATCATGGTTGCCATCTGACGCGTCGGCTCACTACGTCAGTGACGACGGGGAAGGTAGGCACCCTGGTGAAACGGTGCGCCAGGTCACCACCAGGGAGACCATCGTCAGGGTCTCCACTGGTGATGGCAGCAGGAGGTGTCAGGAGGAGGAGCAGCAGCAGCAGCAGCAGCAGCAGGCAGCTCCACCTGTGCGCACCGAATCCCAGCAGGTGCAAGTAAGCGTCACCCCATCTGACAGGAGGGCGGTGCTGAAGTCACCTGTCTGGAATTTCTTTACCCTGGTGGCAGACAACCCTACCGTGGCCATCTGCCGGATTTGTAAAGTGAGGGTGAAGAGAGGGAAGTGTTTGGCTCGGGTGGGTACCACAGCCCTGAACCAGCACCTGAGGATAAACCACTGGGCGTTGTATGAAGAGATGAAGCGTGGTGGTGGTAGCAGCGCCACCACCACACGTGAGCAGGGTACAGCAGCCCCTGCCACATCTTCATCTGTTTCCAGCAGGTCATGCCCCCCCGCTCCCTCTAGTAGAGGTACTGGTACCGGCAGCCAGACCTCTACTTCCACAGCACCCTCCACGTCTGTGTCCCGCACTGCCGTCCGGCGCCAGGCGTCGATTTCAGACGCCTTTGACCGCACCACTCCCTTCCCCCCTGGAGACCGACGTGTGCGTTCCCTCAATGGGCTCCTGGCAAGGGTTATTGCCCAACATCTGCTGCCCTTCAACATAGTTGACAGCAACCCCTTCAGGCAGATGTTGGAGCAGGCCCAACCCCAATGGCGTGTCCCCAGCCGCCATTTCTTTGCCAGGACTGGTGTCCCTGCCCTACACCAGCACATTGTGCAGAATGTAACCCTGTCGCTGGATCACGCTGTCAGCGACAGGGTTCATCTGACAATGGATGGCTGGACCAGCAGGCATGGGCAGGGACGCTACATCAGCTTCACGGCCCATTGGGTTTCCCTCCGAGGCGTCGGTGAGGGATCGTCGGCAACCGATCTTGTGGTGCCGCCCCGGGGTGTCCAGGGGAGAACTGCTGGTCTCCCTCAAGCCACTGTCTCCGCAGCTGCTGAGCCTCCAAGCAAGCGCCCCCGTAGCTACTCAAGTGTGGGGCACGTGCGCTGTCAGGCCGTGCTCCAGCTTGTTAGTTTAGGGGACCGGAGACACACTGCAGAAGAAGTGCTGAAAGCACTTCAAGCTCAGGTCCAGAAGTGGCTGACACCCCGAAGGCTCCAGCCAGGTATGGTTGTCTGCGATAACGGCAGCAACCTACTCGCCGCCCTCCATGCTGGCAGTCTGACGCACGTGCCCTGTCTGGCACATGTCCTCAACCTGGTGGTGCAGAAGTTCCTGCGCACTTATCCAGGGTTGAGTGACATTGTGGCAAAGGCGCGTAGGATTGCCAGCCACTTCAGGCGCTCCCCAACCGCTACCGCGTCCCTGTCCAAATTGCAGCGGAAGTACAATCTGCCCCTTCACAGGCTGATTGTGGACAGTGTGACGCGGTGGAACTCCACCCTCCACATGCTGAAGAGGTTGTGGGAGCAGCAAAGGGCGGTGAGGGAGTACCTGATGGAACTAGGCACTCAGAGGGCTTCACCACAACTCCCTTTCATCGCCTGTGCGGAGTGGGGGCAGATAAACCAGGTCTGCCAAGTGTTGTCCTCCTTCGAGCAGGCGACCAAGATGGTCAGCAGTGAGCAAATTGGCCTCAATAGCGTGCTGCCAATACTGTTCATGCTGGAGAGGACACTAGATCGCCTGCTCGAGGCTGGGGAGAGTGCCTTGGTGGAGCAGGAGGAGTCAGCAATGCTCCACCGAGACCAGGGCCAGGACGAGGAGGAGGAGGAGGAGGATGATGATGAAGAGGAGGAGGAGGTGGTTGCTGGTGTCGTCCCGGAGTCAGGGCATGGTCAGGAGGGAGAGCCGGTGTTGGGGGCACCGATAGTCCGGGGGTTGGGCATGTCTGAGTTTGACCAGCAGCGCCTCAGGGAAGAAGAGTCGCACCTCATTCACCTGGCCAGCATTGAGGAGTCACAGCGGGCTGTGCTCTTCCCCATGGCTGCCCACATGCTGAGATGCCTCAGGAGGGACCCCCGGGTTAAGACCATCAAGACGAGGGATGATTTCTGGATGGCCACCCTTTTGGATCCCAGGTGCAAGGGGAAACTGGAGCAGTTCATCCCAGCCAGCCGGAGGCAGCACCGGATGGAGGAACTGCAGGCAGCCATTGTCAGACGGTTGGAGCAGGCAACTCCCCGGCCTCCAGTTGTCCCCCCTCATCTCACCCAGCAGGTGGCTGCACCCAGCTGCAGCCGAGCAGGGGACCTAATGGAAGAGATGAGGATGTTCTTCCAAACCGAGCGACCCAGTACCACCACCAGCAGCAGCAGCAGCAGTCACCACCAGCGGCTGGCCCACATGGTGGCAGACTACATGGCGTCCGTCGGTGCTTCTGACAGTATGAGCACCGACGACCCCATGGAGTACTGGGTTGCCAGATTGGACACCTGCCGCGAGCTCGCTCAGTATGCGCTGGAGTTATTGTCTTGCCCCCCCTCCAGCGTACTATCTGAGCGGACATTCAGCGCGGCAGGTGGGGTGGTCACGGACAAGAGGACCCGTCTGTCCACAGACTCCGTGGACAGACTCACATTCATAAAGATGAATGAGTCCTGGATCGGCGGTGACTTTCTGGCACCCGTCGTCGGTTCAGGGCGCTGAAGGGTCCCTTGCCATGCATTCCCTGATGAAGCCCCGGACCTGATGTATTTACAGTGCTGAATATAACTATTTCAACATCAGAGAAAATCAATGTTAATATTTGGTACAGTAGGCTTTCTTTGCAATTACAGCGGTCAAACATTTCTTGTAGTTTTACACCAGCTTTGCACACACTGGAGGAGGGATTTTGGCCCACTCCTCCACACAGATCTTCTCTACATCAGTCATGTTTCTGGGCTATCGCTGAGAAACACGGAGTTTGAGCTCCCTCCAAAGATTCTCTATTGGGTTTAGGTCTGGAGACTGGCTAGGCCACGCCAGAACCTTGATATGCTCCTTACAGAGCCAATCCTTGGTTATCCTGGCTGTGTGCTTTGGGTCATTCTCATGTTGGAAGACCCAGCCTCGACCCATCTTCAAAGCTCTAACTCAGGGAAGGAGGTTGTTGCCCAAAATCTTGCAATACATGGCCCCGGTCATCCTCTCCTTAATACAGTGCAGTCACCCTGTCCCATGTGCAGAAAAACACCACCAAAGCATGATGCTACCACCCCCATGCTTCACATTAGGGATGGCGTTCTTGGCATGGTACTCATCATTATTCTTCCTCCGAACACGGTTAGTGAAATTATGATCAAAAAATTATATTATAGTCTCATCTGACCACATGATTTTCTCCCATGACTCCTTTGGATCAGTCAAGACAATTATGTCAGCAGTTATTTCACACCCTATATACTCTTATTAAGACTGCTGTACATCATGGCAACTCCTGCCCATGTGATATGACTCTGTATCAACTACTACTGTTAATACTGCTACTGCTGCTTCTGCTGCCCAGTCAAGACACCTATGTCAGCAGTTATTTCACACCCTATATACTCTTATTAAGACTGCTGTACATCATGGCACCTCCTGCCCATGTGATATGACTCTGTATCAACTACTACTGTTAATACTACTACTGCTGCTTCAGCTGCTGCTGCCGCCCAGTCAATACACCTATGTCAGCAGTTGTTTAACACTCTATATACTCTTATTCCTACTGCTGTTCATCATGGCACCTCCTGCCCATGTGATATGACTCTGTATCAACTACTACTGTTAATACTACTGCTGCTGCTTCTGCTGCTGCTGCTGCCCAGTCAAGACACCTATGTCAGCAGTTATTTGACACTCTATATACTCCTATTCCTACTGCTGTTCATGATGGCACCTCCTGCCCATGTGATATGACTCTGTATCAACTACTACTGTTAATACTACTGCTGCTTCTGCTGCTGCTGCCCAGTCAAGACACCTATGTCAGCAGTTATTTGACACTCTATATACTCCTATTCCTACTGCTGTTCATCATGGCACCTCCTGCCCATGTGATATGACTCTGTATCAACTACTACTGTTAATACTACTGCTGCTGCTTCTGCTGCTGCTGCTGCCCAGTCAAGACACCTATGTCAGCAGTTATTTGACACTCTATATACTCCTATTCCTACTGCTGTTCATGATGGCACCTCCTGCCCATGTGATATGACTCTGTATCAACTACTACTGTTAATACTACTGCTGCTTCTGCTGCTGCTGCCCAGTCAAGACACCTATGTCAGCAGTTATTTGACACTCTATATACTCCTATTCCTACTGCTGTTCATCATGGCACCTCCTGCCCATGTGATATGACTCTGTATCAACTACTACTGTTAATACTACTGCTGCTGCTTCTGCTGCTGCTGCTGCCCAGTCAAGACACCTATGTCAGCAGTTATTTGACACTCTATATACTCCTATTCCTACTGCTGTTCATCATGGCACCTCCTGCCCATGTGATATGACTCTGTATCAACTACTACTGTTAATACTACTGCTGCTTCTGCTGCTGCTGCCCAGTCAAGACACCTATGTCAGCAGTTATTTGACACTCTATATACTCCTATTCCTACTGCTGTTCATCATGGCACCTCCTGCCCATGTGATATGACTCTGTATCAACTACTACTGTTAATACTACTGCTGCTGCTTCTGCTGCTGCTGCTGCCCAGTCAAGACACCTATGTCAGCAGTTATTTGACACTCTATATACTCCTATTCCTACTGCTGTTCATCATGGCACCTCCTGCCCATGTGATATGACTCTGTATCAACTACTACTGTTAATACTACTGCTGCTTCTGCTGCTGCTGCCCAGTCAAGACACCTATGTCAGCAGTTATTTGACACTCTATATACTCCTATTCCTACTGCTGTTCATCATGGCACCTCCTGCCCATGTGATATGACTCTGTATCAACTACTACTGTTAATACTACTGCTGCTGCTTCTGCTGCTGCTGCTGCCCAGTCAAGACACCTATGTCAGCAGTTATTTGACACTCTATATACTCCTATTCCTACTGCTGTTCATCATGGCACCTCCTGCCCATGTGATATGACTCTGTATCAACTACTACTGTTAATACTACTGCTGCTTCTGCTGCTGCTGCCCAGTCAAGACACCTATGTCAGCAGTTATTTGACACTCTATATACTCCTATTCCTACTGCTGTTCATCATGGCACCTCCTGCCCATGTGATATGACTCTGTATCAACTACTACTGTTAATACTACTGCTGCTGCTTCTGCTGCTGCTGCTGCCCAGTCAAGACACCTATGTCAGCAGTTATTTGACACTCTATATACTCCTATTCCTACTGCTGTTCATGATGGCACCTCCTGCCCATGTGATATGACTCTGTATCAACTACTACTGTTAATACTACTGCTGCTTCTGCTGCTGCTGCCCAGTCAAGACACCTATGTCAGCAGTTATTTGACACTCTATATACTCCTATTCCTACTGCTGTTCATCATGGCACCTCCTGCCCATGTGATATGACTCTGTATCAACTACTACTGTTAATACTACTGCTGCTGCTTCTGCTGCTGCTGCTGCCCAGTCAAGACACCTATGTCAGCAGTTATTTGACACTCTATATACTCCTATTCCTACTGCTGTTCATGATGGCACCTCCTGCCCATGTGATATGACTCTGTATCAACTACTACTGTTAATACTACTGCTGCTTCTGCTGCTGCTGCCCAGTCAAGACACCTATGTCAGCAGTTATTTGACACTCTATATACTCCTATTCCTACTGCTGTTCATCATGGCACCTCCTGCCCATGTGATATGACTCTGTATCAACTACTACTGTTAATACTACTGCTGCTGCTTCTGCTGCTGCTGCTGCCCAGTCAAGACACCTATGTCAGCAGTTATTTGACACTCTATATACTCCTATTCCTACTGCTGTTCATGATGGCACCTCCTGCCCATGTGATATGACTCTGTATCAACTACTACTGTTAATACTACTGCTGCTTCTGCTGCTGCTGCCCAGTCAAGACACCTATGTCAGCAGTTATTTGACACTCTATATACTCCTATTCCTACTGCTGTTCATCATGGCACCTCCTGCCCATGTGATATGACTCTGTATCAACTACTACTGTTAATACTACTGCTGCTGCTTCTGCTGCTGCTGCTGCCCAGTCAAGACACCTATGTCAGCAGTTATTTGACACTCTATATACTCCTATTCCTACTGCTGTTCATCATGGCACCTCCTGCCCATGTGATATGACTCTGTATCAACTACTACTGTTAATACTACTGCTGCTTCTGCTGCTGCTGCCCAGTCAAGACACCTATGTCAGCAGTTATTTGACACTCTATATACTCCTATTCCTACTGCTGTTCATCATGGCACCTCCTGCCCATGTGATATGACTCTGTATCAACTACTACTGTTAATACTACTACTGCTGCTTCTGCTGCCCAGTCAAGACACCTATGTCATCAGTTATTTCACACCCTATATACTCTTATTAAGACTGCTGTTCATCATGGCACCTCTTGCCCGAGTGATTTGACACTGTATTGTCAATGTCTACTACTACTATTACAGCTCAGTCAAGACACCTGTGTCCCAATTTTTTGGTACACTATTGACTACTATGACCACTACTGATGCTGTAAAGTATTCCCCAAGTGTTTTTATGCTATGTATTACTATTACCACTACTGCTTGTAAATCATGCCTGTGTGATACTTAGTGGGAATGCTTTAATAAGCATTCCTAGTATGGATACCCGTAAATGTATTAATCTTAATTAGTGTGAATGCTTTAATAAACATTTCCAGTATTGATATCCGTAAATTTAGTAATCTTATTATTCCTTACGTTTTTTGGTTCTGCGTAACTTCGGCATACTTTCAGCTATTGAGACCATTCAACTGTAAAAATGTTCGTCTCGTTCAGCTAATGATGGGACTTCTTCAAGTTTTTTTCTACTTTTTACACTTTTATAAATTTTAAGCTTTTAGACCCTTTTTTTAAACATTGAAGTCAATGAGAACATCCTTTTCCCCTTTGAATTCACATGCCATGCCAAAAGTTTCAGCTACTTCATACTTTCACTTACAGACACTGAAAAACCTTTAAAGCGGTCACAAAATATTTAGCTATCCGGCTATGACTTTTCAGATCGTTATCGTTTACAATTTTTTGGTGAAAACGCAATTTACGTTTTGCGAATTTTTCACAAAAATGCAATAGGTTATAATGTAATCCTATGGAGGGGATTTAGAGTCTGTCATGTGACCTTAACATTGGAGATCTTTGTAATTAAAAATATCTTTACAAAAAGGGGAAACAAATTGGTCTCACGCCCACAAGATCTACTTTTCATACACAATTTTTATATCAAAACGTAGCTATGCTTGTCTGGTTTATGGCAATGTGACCAATTCTGCGATACGTATTTTAGTTTTAATTATTGGAGCAACAGCCAGAAATTATGTCTCATAGACTCTCATGTGAAATTATCTAAAAAATGTTGCTGCAGAACTCACAAAGACGCTCTTTTCTAAATCGCAGACATGGCCACATTTTTAAGTTTATCTACATAAATTTCATATCGATGCGTTTACAAGGGCCGTGTATTTCAAACGGTGTAGTCGTTGTATCAATTGCATGTACGTTTGAGGATTTATTAAGCTTTGTTTGGAGGCTTAAATCATGTATTAGATCTGTGAATTAAAAGCGTTTGTAATGTTATTTCTTTCCATAAATAACTTTCCTGACCTCAGTGCAATATTCCTCCTCACTGACCTGGGGGGGAGGGGAAACCTATTGAGGGGGGAGGGGCGACCAGGAAGTCAGCATACTCTATACTTTGCAGATAGAGAAAGAAGCTGTGTGTCCTAAAGATAGTGTAGTGGTTATGGTGAATGTCTTTGGCAAGGGGCTCACCAATTAAGCTATTCAGCATTCCCACTCGCATTTTCCTCAGGAAATGCATTGTCTAGTTATATTATATTTTAATACTCCTGCTGCTGCCTCCATGCTGAGTAAAGCTTCATGACCTTTCTGGCACAGCGGATCCACCAACAGCCTCCGCTACAAGCTACCAGACCGGACTACCAGACCGGATCTAAACAGCAAGTGTAACTATAACAATGAACCTTATGTTAAACCCTGTTTTGCGGCATTTATACTGCAACCATTGGGCTGACTGCAAGAGCTCATCTGCATTCTCTCTCTTTCTTGCTCTCCCTCTCTCTCTCTTTGTATATATATATATATTGTTGCTTTTGTTATGTTCATTTTTCAACAGTTTATTTTGTGTTCGTCGTGTCTGTGTCGTGTGCTTTAGTTTGTCCTAGGTTAATGTTAAATAAAATAATAGTATAAAATGTTTTTGCTTATTATGAAGTTAAATGTGTTGATGTTGATTTGTTTGATGTGAAGTTAGATGTGTTTAAAAACCTACAACTCTATCTCAAAAAGAAATGAAACATTTCCAAAAAATAAGTTTTTTTAATACAAAAATAAATTTAAATATAGCTCTCAATCCGTTTCTGAATGCGGTGCATTTCCGCAATCTGACCCGATAGCTGCTGCTCTAGCAGAGCATTTTGTTGGTTGAGGTAGCTCATCTTCCGCTGGTTCTGAAGGATCTTCTGGTGCGTCTTTTGGATGAGTATATTTTGCCTCCTCAGATCTCTTGATGCTTTTAGGATATAATAAAAAAACATTTGGATTTCAAATAACGTTACCAAATAAATAAATATTTTTTTTTGCTTATTAATCAATCATTATCATGTGTATACACTTGTTATGTGTCTAACACATCCCGGGAGTGCAGAATTATTAGGCAAATGAGTATTTGGACCACATCATCCTCTTTATGCATGTTGTCTTACTCCAAGCTGTATAGGCTCGAAAGCCTACTACAGATTAGGCATATTAGGTAATGTACATCTCTGTAATGAGAAGGTGTGTGGTCTAATGACATCAACACTCTATATCAGGTGTGCATAATTATTAGTCAATTTCCTTTTCTTTGGCAAAATTGGCCAAAAGAAGGATTTGACAGACTCTGAAAAGTCCAAAATAGAGAGATATCTAGCAGAGGGATGCAGCACTCTTAAAGTTGCAAAGCTTCTGAAGCGTGATCATCAAACAAAAGAAGCGTGTGGAAAAACAAAGGTGCAAAATAACTGCCCATGAACTGAGAAAAGTTAAGCGTGCAGCTGCCAAGATGCCACTTGCCACAAGATTGGCCATATTTCAGAGCTGCAACATCACTGGGGTGCCCAAAAGCACAAGGTGTGCAATACCCAGAGACATGGCCAAGGTAAGAAAGGCTGAAAGACGATGACCACTGAACAAGACACACAAGCTGCAACGTCAAGACTGTGCCAATAAATATCTCAAGAAAGATTTTTCTAAGGTTTTATGGACTGCTGAAATGAGAGTGAGTCTTGATGGGCCAGATGGAAGAGCCCGTGGCTGGATTGGTAAAGGGCAGGGAGCTCCAGTCCGACTCAGACGCCAGCAAGGTGGTGGTGGAGTACTGGTTTGGGCTGGTATCATCAAAGATGAGCTTGTGGGGCCTTTTCGGATTGAGGATGGAGTCAAGCTCAACTCCCAGTCCTACTGCCAGATTATGGAAGAGACCTTCTTCAAGCAGTGGTACAGGAAAAAGTCACCATCCTTCAAGAAAAACATGATTTTCATGCAGGACAATGCTCCATCACACGTGTCAAAGTACTCCACAGCGTGGCTGGCAAGAAAGGGTATTAAATAAAAAAAAGTAATGACATGGCCTCCTTGTTCACCTGATCTGAACCCCATTGAGAACCTGTGGTCCATCATCAAATGTGGGATTTACAAGGAGGGAAAACAGTACACCTCTCTGAACAGTGTCTGGCAGGCTGTGGTTGCTGCTGCACGCAATGTTGATGGTGAACAGATCAAAACACTGACAGAATCCATGGATGTCAGGCTTTTGAGTGTCCTTGCAAAGAAAGGTGGCTATATTGGTCACTGATTTGTTTTTGTTTTGTTTTTAAATGTCAGAAATGTGTATTTGTGAATGTTGAGATGTTATATTGGTTTCACTGTTAAAAATAAATCATTGAAATGGCTATCTATTTATTTTTTGGTTAAGTTGCCTAATAATTCTGCACAGTAATAGTAGTCCCCTGCACACACAGATATCCCCCGAAAATAACTAACACTAAAAACAAACTAAAAACTACTTCCAAAAAAATTCAGCTTTGATATTAATGAGTTTTTTGGGTTCATTGAGAACATGGTTGTTGTTCAATAATAAAATGAATCCTCAAAAAATACAACTTGCCTAATAATTATGCACTACCTGTATACTTCTAGCATCAATACCATATTATGGTTCTACAATCTGACAGGTGCGCTTTATATGTTGTCCATTTTTATATCTACATTTTGTTGTTGAAATGTTATTAATCATTGTGCACATATTTACCTTCCTGAATGAGGCTCACAGGACCGCTCTCTTCCTCCTGCTCTTCTGCTTGAGAAGTTGGGGTGGTGGGGGGGGGAAGCTCCTCAGCTTGCTCCTCAACAGGAGCTGGGGTTGGGGAGTGGGAGGGCCCTGGCTGCTCCTCCTCATCCATCTCCTCCTCTGCCGCATCCTCCTCTGCCGCATCCTCCTCCTCCTCATCGGCCTGGCGCCTTCTGCGCTTGGCGCGGACAACTGGCATTGGAGCTCCTATAATAACACAATGTTCATATATTATAAAAATGTTTTCTAATGACGTATGCAAATTCTGTGTACTGTGCTGTATTGTATATGAATACAAATTGATTTATATAGACAGTTAACCAATGGGACAATGTTATATTAAAGGGTCTTGTGGGCACTACAGGGGACTGAGCGTGAGCTGGGATGCAACCATGTTAAAATGAGCTGTTTTTGTCTCCTTTGTTTTGTTCAGACCATCTCATGTTAAAAAAAGGGCCTGATGGAGCACACGGGATTACTATAACAACCCCACTCCTAACACAGGAATTTAGTGGTAATCTATATATATAAAACTCAACGTGTGTGTGTGCATAAATGTATGTATGTATGTATGTATGTATGTATGTTCCAGCATCACGTACAAACGGCTAAAGATATTTATATGAAACTTGGCACACAGGTTACTTATATGTCAGCCACAAACATAGGATAGGTGGTTTAAACCTTACCCACCCCCACTTGCCATGGTCGGGGTTTTTCTTTAAAGTCCCATGCAAAGCAATGGGAAAATTATGTTCCCACATAACTTCTGTGTTCCTGTCTGCTGCCCCATGTATTTTTTCAACAGTACTATGAATACCTTGGCCGGTGGTGATATATGTTAGCACAACATGGCATCTTGGTTAACAACATCTGACCTTACATGAATTACATATGACCTTACATAACTGTCACCAAAGGAGCTGCGGTGGCTCCACGCGATTGCCACTGCACTGACAACTGATTCACCTCTGCAGCTAGGGGTTCGGATCCCGCTCTCGGCTACCTGTGAATTGAGTTTGGTGGTCTCAGCCCCGCCCCTGGTGGGTGTGCTATGCGAGGTTGGGTTGGGAGGACCCCCTCACACCCGCCATTGCCAACCGGGGCATGGAGAAAGGTGGCAGATTGCCTCTGGGGGAGGCCTCCCAACTCCTGCAGGCCGGCTCCTCTCTCTTTCGAGTTCACGCACAAAATACACTTTTTAAAAAAAAAACATAACTGTCAACAATAACTTACCTGGATGATATTTAGCCCGAAGACGTCTGACATGAACCATTTGGCGCCTCTTCAGGTCAGACCACTTCTTAACAATGGCCTTGTGGTCATGTTGGCCGCCAAAGTCAGCGATTAGGGCGCTGACCACAGCCCTTTTCTGTGGCTGCCTCCGCAGCTCATCGTATCCTGTTTCCAGGAACTTCTGCAAGATGAAGAACAAAGTATATTGTAATACTTCTGTTGACAGCCTTATGGATATATGACGTAAATGTATGCTATTCAACAATTGGAAGCATTCTCGCCTTATTAATCAATGACAGGGGTAACATGAAAGATTTTATATCCTGCCATTTCGGTCGCCACCTTTTTTGCATAAATATAGCAGCCATTATCATTTGCATAATTATGAATATATTATTAACAACACAGGATACACGTATAGGGGAGATATGCGTTGCTAACTCTTTTCCCTGTCAGGAGCCTAACGCCCCGGGGGGTCAGAGACGGGACCTTTTTCGGAGGACCACTGACGTATGTACCAGTCGCAGTTTTTTGTGATGTCACTCTTTAGGTGTGTGCACATTTTTCACTGCATCCGGGTGGAGTTTTTGGGTTGTGTTTTGCACGCCACAGGCTTTTCAACAGGAAAAAAACAGCTGGAGGCAGAATGGTTGCAAAACACTACGTGTTTGTTACTTAACTCTGGGTTTCAAGACCAGTCCACCTCCAGCTGTTGCAAAACTACTACTCCCATCAGCCACGGTCTGTCAGTGCATGCTAAGAATTTTACTTTTGCTGCATTTAGGGTGCCACAGTTTAGAGACCCGTGCATAAAGGCCTGAAAAATGGGGGCCTGCAGAACTTACAATACTAGAAGTGCCAGCATTCCCAGGCATGCTGGAAGTTGTAGTTCTGCAACATCTAAAGGGCAATATGTATTCGAACGTCCTTGGGCCTTGAGGACACTGAAGTCAGGACGTTCGCATACGTCCTATGTCCAAAAAAATTTTAAATTCATTATGCTAAATAACAAGGAAAAGTGCCTAAATACACATTTGCCAACCAGGGTGTCTGCAGCTGTCCAGGCATGCTGGGACTTGTAGTTTTGTAAAAGCAGGAGACACATTTTTTGTGAAATACTAATATATGATCATATATACTAACTTTTAAACTAGACTTAAATGCTGGGCTGGGCTGGGACTTGTAGTTTTGTAAAAGCAGGAGACACATTTTTGGTTAAATACTAATATCTGATCATATATACTAACTTTTAAACTAGACTTAAATGCAGTTGAAGATGATGAAATAACAGTGGTCAAAATACTTACACAAATCAGCAACTTTTCCTCAGACTTAGTGAAATTGCTTCCAACCATGTTGCTGTGTGATTGCGCTGCGATCATAAGTTGGAAACTGGCAAGGCTCCAGGAAATGGTCGCGTGTTGTTCGCGTGTTGATTGCGCTGCTTGGACCGAGATGGGTCCATATGGCTTCGGCTGTATGGACCACAGTAACTCTTTTCCCTGTCAGGAGCCTAGGAGCCTAACGCCCCGGGGGGTCAGAGACGGGACCTTTTCGGAGGACCACTGACGTATGCAACCGTCGCAGTTTTTTGTGATGTCACTCTTTAGGTGTGTGCAAATTTTTCCTTGCACCGGGTGGAGTTTTTGGGTTGTGTTTTGCACGCCACAGGCTTTTCAACAGAAAATAACCAGCTGGAGGCAGAATGGTTGCAAAACACTACGGGTTTGTTACCTAACTCTGGGTTTCAAGACCAGTCCACCTCCAGCTGTTGCAAAACTACTACTCCCATCAGCCACGGTCTTTCAGTGCATGCTAAGAATTTTACTTTTGCTGCATCTAGGGTGCCACAGTTTAGAGACCCGTGCATAAAGGCCTGAAAAATGTGGGCCTGCAGAACTTACAATACTAGAAGTGCCAGCATTCCCAGGCATGCTGGAAGTTGTAGTTCTGCAACATCTAAAGGGCAATATGTATTCGAACGTCCTTGGGCCTTGAGGACACTGAAGTCAGGACGTTCGCATACGTCCTATGTCCAAAAAAATTTTAAATTCATTATGCTAAATAACAAGGAAAAGTGCCTAAATACACATTTGCCAACCAGGGTGTCTGCAGCTGTCCAGGCATGCTGGGACTTGTAGTTTTGTAAAAGCAGGAGACACATTTTTGGTTAAATACTAATATCTGATCATATATACTAACTTTTAAACTAGACTTAAATGCAGTTGAAGATGATGAAATAACAGTGGTCAAAATACTTACACAAATCAGCAACTTTTCCTCAGACTTTGTGAAATTGCTTCCCACCATGTTGCTGTAATATTGGGAAACTGGCAAGGCTCCAGGAAATGGTCGCGTGTTGTTCGCGCAATTGCGCATGCGCGATCGAAAAATCGCAATCGCAATATGTATTTTGGTTAAAATATCATACATATTCGATTTCAGAGTGCTGCTACAGCAGTTTTCGAAATATCTGCAATAAATTTCGCATTCGCATGTTGCGATATTTCGATAAAATATCAGGAATATTCTGAGCCAATCAGAGCGCTCCTCCAGCATATCTCGAAATTGCGCAATAAATATCGCATTCGCATGTTGCGATATTTCGATAAAATATCAGGAATATTCTGAGCCAATCAGAGCGCTCCTCCAGCATATCTCGAAATTGCGCAATAAATATCGCATTCGCATGTTGCGATATTTAGATAAAATATCACGAATATTCTGAGCCAATCAGAGCGCTCCTCCAGCATATCTCGAAATTGCGCAATAAATATCGCATTCGCATGTTGCGATATTTCGATAAAATATCACGAATATTCTGAGCCAATCAGAGCGCTCCTCCAGCATATCTCGAAATTGCGCAATAAATATCGCATTCGCATGTTGCGATATTTCGATAAAATATCACGAATATTCTAAGCCAATCAGAGCGCTCCTACCGCAGTTATTAAAAAAATCGCAATTATTTTCGCATTCGCAATAGCGAAAAATCGCATTCAATTAATTTCGATAAAATATCACGAATATTCGAATTTAGCGAATATATCTCGAATATTCGAATATATATTCGAGATATATCGCGAAATCGAATATGGCATATTCTGCTCAACACTACACACCAGCACTGATGTAACCAAAATGTGTAGACCCTGGTTAGGGCAGGATGCTGGGGAGGAGTTGACCTGCACCCAGGAAGAGCCAGCTGTAGTCTTTCTGTCCCTTATGGATGTGGAGGCTAGAGCGGATTGCAAAAGGCCTGCATCCCTGGAGGATTTCGGGAGTAGGGATAAGCTTTATGTTCGGGTCGAACATGAGTTCAACTCAAACATTGGCTGTTCACCCGTGCGCCAAACAGCGAACAATTTGGGGTGTTCGCGGCAAATTCGAAAAGCACCATTTAAAAGTCTATGGGAGAAATCTAAAGTGCTAATTTTAAAGGTTAATATGCAAGTTATTGTCATAAAAAGTGTTTGGGGACATGTATCAATGCAAAAAAAAGTTTTAAAAACGGACGTTTTTTTGGGAGCAGTGATTTTAATAATGCTTAAAATGAAACAATAACAGTGAAATATTCCTTTAAATTTCGTACCTTGGGGGTGTCTATAGTATGCATGCAAAGTAGTGCATGTTTCCGTGTTTAAAACAGTCCCTGCACAAAATGACATTTCTAAAGGAAAAAAAATAATTTAAAACTTCAGGTCTGGTATGGATATTTAGGGGAACCCTGCGCCACAAAAAAGTGTCAAAATGTTAAAAAAACACACACACCAACTTGGGACAAGACCTTTAATAAAAAAAAAAAAACTCCAGCACCGTAATCCTTCTACGATTCCCGTTCCCAGACCCGCCGCTATGTATGATACGGCCTCCACTGGAGGTTCCTGGCCAAATGACGCTCGAGCTGTATGACAGCTCTTTTATAACCGAGGGCGGGGCCACCTGTGACGTGTCGGATGAACCCGCCCCCTCTGACGCAACAGGGTTTCCCGTGACGCGTCAGAGGGGGCGGGGTCACGGGTGGCCCCGCCCTCGGTTATAAAAGAGCTGGAGCCTCCGGTGGAGGCGGTATAGTTCGTAGTGGCGGGTCCGGGACTTGGATGACCACCGTCCACGAGCGATTGCGGGCATGAGAGGCAGAACAGGGACGTGTGTGTTTGTGTGTAAACAAACACATCCCTGTTCTGTGAGGAGAGGAGATGCAGATCGTGATTTCCTACAAGCTGGGACCAACGATCTGTCATCTCCTATAGTGAGTCCCCTCCCCCCACAGTTACAACACACACATAGGGAACACAGTTAACACCTTGATCACCCCCTAGTGTTAACCCCTTCCCTGCCAGTGACATTTACACAGTAATCAGTGCATTTTTATAGCACTAATCGTTGTATAAATGCCAATGGCCCCAAAAATGTGTCAAAAGTGTCCGATGTGTCCGCCATAATGTCGCAGTACCAATAAAAATCGCAGATTGCCACCATTACTAGTAAAATAATAATAATAATAAAAATGCCATAAATCTATCCATTATTTTGTAGACGCTATAACTTTTGCGCAAACCAATCAATATACGCTTATTGTGTTTTTTTTTTTTTTTCAGAAGTATGTATAAGAATACATATCGGCCTAAACTGAGGGAAAAAATGGCTTATTAAAAGAAAAAAAAATTGGGATATTTATTATAGCAAAAAGTACAAAATATTGGGGGTTATTTACTAAAGGGAAATCCACTTTGCACTACAAGTGCACTGTTAGTGCACTTGGAAGTGCAGTCACTGTAGATCTGAGGGGGACATGCAAGGAAAATAAAAAACAGTATTTTAGCATCCACATGATTGGATGATAAAATCAGCAGAGCTTCCCCTCATTTCAGATCTTCCCCTCAGATCTACAGTGACTGTACTTCCAAGTACACTTGCAGTTCAAAGTGGATTTGCCTTTAGTAAATGACCCCCTATGTGTTTTTTTTTCAAAATAGTCAATCTTTTTTTGTTTATAGCACAAATAATTAAACCGCAGAGGTGATCAAATACCACCAAAAGAAAGCTCTATTTGTAAGAAAAAAAGGACGTCAATTTTGTTTGGGTATAACGTCGCACAACCGCACAATTGTCAGTTAAAGCGACGCAGTTCCATATCGCAAAAAATGGCCTGGTCACTGAGCAGCCAAATCTTCCGGAGCTGAAGTGGTTAAGGTAAAAAAATATTTAGGCTTTATAACCACTTTCATTTTTAACCCAGCTTCACCTTATTTACTAATGCTCAGTTTGTAAAGTGAATATTTCCTCTACTCTCTTAGTAAACTCACCCAAGAGTCCTTTACAGGCTAATATTGCCCCTGAGCCTGGCCCTAGGAAGGTTTGATTGGAAAACACTGCAATGCTGTGTGGGTTTTCATTACATCTCGCCTTTACATCTTCCCGCATTAGGCAAATTTAATACAGCCTGTCTAATGGAAATATAACTGAGTAATGCAACTAAAACAGCAGGAAACCTCTTGTTCCTTATTATAGAAGTGGAAAAATCGAAAATAATAAAGATTTGTGAGCAGCGTGAAGTTTTATATTAAAGGGTATCTGTGAGAAAAGTACTCGGAGATTACCAGCTATGGAAAATGTTACCAAGAGGCTAATTTGTATACTTGTTAATTTGTGATTCATGACAGTGTGTGTTTTTTTTTTCTGCTGTTCTAAATAATGGTATAAGCCAACTCGCTGTATGCCACATAAATAGAGTAAGTATATGGGTGGGAACCCATATGGCTGATTAAAGGTGCAATACAAACTATTTGGCCAAACAGCATTTGCTAAAAATATATAACGAATGAATAAGTCTCACTTCTCCTGCTGCATCTTCTCTGTAAAAAAATAAATACAACATAATGAATGTGACCTCCTTTTAGCATTAAAGGGGTGGTTCACCCTAAAAACTACTTTTTTCTTATTACACTGGCCCCCCACATTACAATACGATTAAGGCTATTAGTTTTTTTTTGATGCTGTACATACCTTTGTACAGCATATTCACCCGTGGCTTCCGGGTTGCGAGTCCCGCCGGAGTGGGCGTTCCTAACATGTCTGTGATTGACATTTTGACCAAAAATGAGCTCCCCCCGTCGTGTAAGCCGCGTCACGGTTGGCGAAAGGAGCCGAACGGCGAGTCGTCGCTATACTGCGCATGCGCATCGCCTCCTTTCGCCAATCGTGACGCAGCTTACGCGACGGGGGGAGCTAGTTTTTGGTCAAAATGTCAATCACAGACATGTTAGGAACGCCCACTCCGTAATTGGACATAGAAAGTGGCTCTTAACCTCCCTGGCGGTATGATTATGTATGGAATTTTGTACCAAAAGCGGTACAATTTTTTATTTTGCATGGAAATTTGGCGTTTTATACTGTAGGCCTGCAATTCTTAGGAATAACTCACTTAACCGCTTAAGGACCGCCTCCTGCACATTTACGTCAGCAGAATGGCACGGCTGGGCACAGGTACGTCCTCTGCTAGTGCCCAGCCGTGGGTCGCGAGCGCGCGCCCGCGACCTGGTCCGAAGCTTCATGACCGCGGGACCCGCGGACCTGATCGCCACTGGAGTCCCGCGATCGGTTCCCGGAGCTGAAGAACGGGGAGGGCTGTGTGTAAACACAGCTTCCCCGTTCTTCACTGTGGCGCCGTCATCGATCGTGTGATCCCTTTTATAGGGATACACAATTGATGACATCACACCTACAGCCACACCCCCCTACAGTTAGAAACACATATTAGGTCATACATAACCCCTTCAGCGCCCCCCTGTGGTTAACTCCCAAACTGCAATTGTCATTTTCACAGTAAACAATGCATTTTAAATGGTCCCAAAAATGTGTAAAAATTGTCCGAAGTGTCCGCCATAATGTCGCAGTCACGAAAAAATCACTGATGGCCGCCATTAGTAGTAAAAAAAATAATAATTAATAAAAATGCAATAAAACTATCCCCTATTTTGTAAACGCTATTCATTTTGCGCAAACCAACCGATAAACGCTTATTGCGATTTTTTTTAACTAAAAATAGGTAGAAGAATACGTATCGGCCTGAACTGAGGAAAACATGTTTTTTTATATATTTTTGGGGGATATTTATTATAGCAAAAAGTAAAAAATATTGATTTTTTTTCAAAATTGTCGCTCTATTTTTGTTTATAGCGCAAAAAATTAAAACCGCAGAGGTGATCAAATACCACCAAAATAAAGCTCTATTTGTGGGAAAAAAAAGGATGCCAATTTTGTTTGGGAGCCATGTCGCAAGACCGCGCAATTGTCTGTTAAAGCGACGCAGTGCCGAGTCGCAAAACCTGGCCGGGTCCTTTAGCTGCCTAAAGGTCCGGGTCTTAAGTGGTTAAATCTGTCCAAACAAGAGTCTAGTAGACATCCTGGGTATGATAAAGTTTGAAACACAAAATCATAAATTATAACATAATAAATAACTATAAATAATTATAACAAACAATAATGTAATTATAATAAAAATTATTCAATAATGTAATCAAATCAAAAACACTGAAATTTGCTCAGTTGCAGAATTTTCGCTGTCTCTACTTTTATTTTTTTATGACGAATTTCCCCACAAATCGCTATCGCACAATTCTGCAAGTGATTATAATTTACTATCGCTGTTTTCTAGCTGCTCTAAAATCACTTTTGACATAAAGGGACACTTTTGGTTGCTATGGACAATCTACAGTTTGCAGGCAGAAAGAAAAGTTTTTTTTTTTTAAAAGTACATGCAGAACACTAGGCAGACCACTAGGGACAAAGGGGGTGTGTATTTGTTACATACAGTACTGTAATCTATAAGATTACAGTATACTGTATGTAATGTGTTTATTTACTTTTTTGAATTTGGCGCCGTTCTCCGCCCCTGTGCGTCGTAACGTCGCAGGGAACGGAGATCGGCGGCACACAGGCACTGTGTGAATCGAGCGAGGAAGCCGCTCGCTCACACAGCGGGGATGCATCGCAGGATCCAGGGACAAGGTAAATAACTTGTGCTTGTGGATGCTGCGAGGCGATCCCGAGTCTGGCTCGGGGATACCGCTTTTGGTATTGAAATCTTACCCCGAGCCAGACTCTGGAATACCGACAAGGGGGTTAAATAGTGATGAGCTTTAGGTTGGAGTTCACTGCTACCATCGGATGCAGGGAATTCTGTGGTTCGAGGTTTGTGGACCCAGGAAAATTTACCATGATAATAATCATAACAAATGGCCTAGCCTTTGAACTTAGGTCAGCTGGCTTAGAAGGGCAAATAACATTTTTTTTTTTGGATAAGCCAGCTCCCAACTCTGAAGGCTTTTTTCCCAGCAACCATTTCGAGAATGTGTTTTATCTGTTGTAGGGAAATCTTAGGCCTCGTACACACGACCGAGAATCTCGTCGTTAAAGAAACATCATCCGTCGCCGCCATCTTGCTACACCCCCACACTCCTGCACAGTAATGATAGAGTGTGAAGGGGGCAAGCGGACATCTTGTTACACCCATCTGAGTTTTAGATTTCACACTTATTTTCAACACAAAACTGAGATTATATGCTTAAATACAGTGAGCCAGATTCATGAAGAGATACGACGGCGGATCTCCTGATCCGCCGTCGTATCTCTGAGATCCGACGGTCGGATCTATGCGACTGATTCATAAGAATCAGTTCCGCATAGATCTCCCTTGGATCCGACTGGTGTAAGTGACTTACACCAGTCGGATCTTAGGCTGCAATCTACCGCCGGCCGCTAGGTGTCGTCGCGTTTTTTTACGCGTCGGATATGCAAATGAGGAAAACCGCCGATTCAAGTCCGAACGCCCGCCCGTCGCTTTTTTTTAACGTCGTTTGCGTTCGGCTTTTTCAAGCGAATAGTTACCCCTGCTATATGAGGGGTAGCTAATGTTAAGTATGGCCGTCGTTCCCGCGCCGAGATTCAAATTTTTACGTCGTTTGCGTAAGTCGATCGGGAATACGGATGGCCGGAATTTACGTAGCCGTCGAAAACAATGACGTCCTAGCGACGTCATTTGGAGCATGCGCACTGGGAAATGTCGCCGGCAGCGCATGCGCAGTTAAATCGGCGCGGGAACACGCCTGATTTAAATTGTACACTCCCCCTAGCCGCGGAATTTGAATTCCGCCAGGGGAGTTACGATCCGACGGTGCAATTGTGCCACAAAGTGCTTTGTGAATACTGCACTGGCCTCGCTAAATTGCACCGGCGGATCGTAAATCACATAGATTACGCGGATCTAAAGATCCGCTAATCTATGTGAATCTAGCCCAGTGTTTTTAAATCCGACGGACTGTTTAGATGTTAAATGTGAAAATCAGAGGTGTTTTGTCACATGAGCAAACATGTAAGCTCATCAGGTTTGCTGCTGCTTTCAACATTTAACATTTAAACAGTCCGTCGGATTTCCAAATACTGTCTTTAAGCATATAAGCTCCGTTTTGTGTTGAAAATAAGTCTCAAATCTAAAACTCCGGTGGGTGTAACAAGATGTCCGCTTGCCCCCTTCTCACTCTATCTTTACTGTCCAGAAGTGTGGGGTGTAGCAAGATGGCGGCGAAAAAACGTCACTTCCGCAGCATTCTGTGATAGGGAGCTGAATGTGACACTGCACCACCCTTGTGGCTGCTTTTGCTAATCTCGTGTTACCGTGTGTTAGTAAAAGTTTGGTGAGAGACGATTCGCGCTTTTCAGTCTGTTACAGCGTGACAAATGTGCTATCTCCATTACAAACGCTACTTTTGACGAAGGTGCGCTCCCGTCTCCTACTTTATTCTGAGCATGCGCGGGTCTCTAAGCATACACACAAACGTGTTTCTCGTCGTAAACCAGCCCGACGAGTAACACGACGAGGAAATTGAGACTCCCGACGAGAAAAAAGTTCTCTTTTTTTCTCGTCGAGATCCACGACAGTTTTTTTGACGAAAAACATAAACACGACCGTTTTCCTCGGCAAAAAAGCTCTGCCACCAATTTTCTTGATGGATTTTGTGGAGGAAAACGGTCGTGTGTACGTTTTCATTCAGTTGTCGTCATTCAGAGAGCAAAAGACTGTTTATAAATTGGGGGTGGGAGAGGGAAAGATTTTTTTTTCTTCATTATTTGTTACATCTTAACCACTTGCCTACTGGGCACTGTCCCATTTTAAATGACAGTTGCGTGGTCATGCACTATACTATGTGAGACTTTTATCATTGTGTTCATACAAATAGAGCTTTTTTTTTTGGTGATATTTAATCACCACTTGGTTTTTAATTTTATACTAAACAAAAACTTTGACAAAAAAAATTGAAAAACATTTTTTTTTCTTAGTTTCTGTTATAAAATTTTGCAAACAGGTTCTCTTTCACTGATGTGCACTGATGAGCACTGATAAACTGCACCGATGGGCACTGATGAGGCTGCACTGATGGGCACTGATGAGGCAGCAAAGATGGGCACTTATAGGCAGTATTGATGGGCACTGATAGGATACACTGATGGGCACTGATGAGGTGGCACTGCTGAACACTGATAAGAAGGCACTGATGAGGCTGCACTGATAGGAGGCACCGATGAGCACTAAAGGGCACTGATAGGTGGCACTGATGAGGAGGCACTGATTGGTTGGCAGCATTGATCATCAGGACACTGATGATCAGTGTCCTGATTATCAGTGTAGATGTCCCCTTTCACACTAGCCAGTTACCGGCTCTCTCCTTTCCTCACGCTGTGACAGCATGAGGGAAAGGAATGCTGATAACCTGCAAGTGTGTTCACATCATGATCAGCTGGGATTGGACACCCCGATCTGTGATCAGCTGAAGGACACAGCAATCACAGAGCGTGCCGTGCTAGCTCAGAGGGCACAGTTCTGGGAGGATGTCAATAGACAAACTCGCAGAACTGGATGACCGTGATGTAGCTGTAATTTGGCTATAGCGCGTTTGGCACGTGGTTAAAGTAAAGGCTTTTTTTTTTTTTTTGGATAGAGTAGAGAAGGATTGGAACACAGTTTGTATTGCTGTATTTACACTAATTCTGGTGACCCTGGTGACACCCTATGGAGAGATTTCCTCTTACTTCCATTTTTGGCTAAATAGGGTCCCTCCTCGGTACCGGGAGTCACCTCGCTCTCTCTGGACACAGAGCTCTGATCGATCACATTTCCATATTCAAACTTCTCAGCATATTTCTCACGTCACTGGAGCCTATTGGCCTGACTCATCAATGAGGCAGGTCTGCATGGCACACTACGTGCCCCCCGATTGGACAGAGTGCTGTGGGGGCGTCCAATTATGATGGGGGAGCTGTTGGAGAGGGCCAGGAGAGAGACAGAGTGGTGGGAGAAAGTGCAGCAGCTGGAAGAGAGAGCAGACAGGGCTGCTGCTGTACCGGCAGCTCTTCTTTCCATGACTCAGTGCTGGACATCTCGGGACAGCTTAATGAAAATCATGATAACTATGAGAGCAGCACGGGCTCAAGGGGAAGGTGCTTTGGAGCCCACAACAATGACTGGGCTCAGGGCAGCTGCTCCTGTTTTCCCGCATTAAAGATGGCCTTATTTGGGGCCTGTGCCCCTCAGGATAAGTTGAGTTGAGTGGCATCTTGCTATAGCGTGGTCATTTACCCCGTAGGATCCCGACACGCGCTTGCAACCTATGCCCAGGCCCCCTACATGTGTCCCTACACCCTTCTGGCCATAAATGTGCAGAAGGGGGCAGAGTCCACAAGCTGGAAATGGAGCAGTTGCAAAACCAGCAGTTTTATTAAGCTGGCATTAATACCCTGGAGATGAGGGAGTGTTATGTACAGGGCCGGACTGGTCTACCGGGATATCGGGAGATTTCCCAGTAGGCTGCCTGTCCTGTGGCCGGTTTCAGTTGTGGGGCAGCAGTGCTCTCTGTCCCCTCTCTCCTGCTCCTGTGTATCATCACGGAGCTGGCTGTCTTGGTCTGTGTTCGGCGGTAACGCTGTAACACGGTACCGCCCCCCTAGACCGGCTCATGTGATAGTAGAGAGAATCAGTCTTCAGCCTATCACACGACCCGGTCAAGGGGGGCGGGACCGTGTTACAGCGTTACCGCCAAACACAGACCCAGGCAGGCCAGCCAGCTCAGTCAGTGATGATACATGCTAGATGCCCGCCGTACAGCCCAACCAATGTGACTGAATAGGAGGATCAGATTCGGCAGGGGGGCTGGAGATGAGCTGTCTATATTTCTCCATACAGCCGCGGAATGCTTACAGGAGGGAGAGGGGGAGAATCAAGCATTCCGCGGCTGCATGGAGGAATATAGACAGCTCATTTCCTCTATATGCAGCCACCCTGCCTCTCCTCCCCACCACACTCTCCAGCCCTCCCCCCAATGCTCTCCACCCCTGTTCTCCCCCCCAGTGCTCTTCACCCCTGTTCCCCCCCAGTGCTCTCCACCCCTGTTCTCCCCCCAATGCTCTCCACCCCTGTCCCCCCCAGAGCTCTCCACCCCTGTCCCCCCCAGTGCTCTCTACTCGTGCTGTCCACCCCTGTTCCCACGTGCTATCCACCCATGTTCCCCCCTGTGCTGTCCACCCCTGTCCCCCCCAGTGGTCTCCACCCCTGTTCCACCCCCCCCGTGCTGTCCACCCCTGTTTCCATCCCAGTGCTTTCCCCTGCTGTGCTCTCCACCCCTGTCCCCCCCCCAGTGCTCTCCACTCCTGTTCTCCCCCCCGTGCTGTCCACCCGGTTCCCCCCCAGTGGTCTCCACCCCTGTGCTCTCCACCCCTGTCCCCCCCAGTGCTCTCCACCCCTGCCCCCCCAGTGCTCTCCACCCCTGTTCCTCCCCCCGTGCTGTCCACCCCTGTTCCCCCCCAGTGGTCTCCACCCCTGTCCACCCCCATGCTCTCCACCCCTCCCCCCCCCCAGTGCTCCCACCCCTGTTCTTTCTGGCCCCCCCCAGTGCTCTCAAGCTCCACCCATCGCTCTCCAGCCCCCCCAGTGCTCTACACCCCTGTTCTTTTTGGCTCCCCATCCAGTGCTCTCAAGCTCCCCCCAGCACTCTCCACTCCCCACCCCTGTGCTCTCCACTCCCCCTGCATTTTGCCCCCACCCACGTGCTCTCCAACCCCACCAGTGCTCTCTCCGCTTCCCCCTGCATTTTGTCCCCACCCATATGCTCTCCAACCCCACCAGTGCTCTCCACTCCCCCTGAATTTTGCCCCCACCCATGTGCTCTCCAACCCCGCCAGTGCTCTCCACCCCCCATAGTGCGCTCCAGCCCCCCGTACTTTCCACCCCTGTTTTTTCTAGCCCCCACTGGTGCTCTCATGCTCCCCCCATTGCTCTCCACTCCCCAGTGCTCTCCACTCCCCCCTGCTCTTTGTACCCCCCCCCGTGCTCTCCAGCCCCACGTGCTCTTCACCCCTGTTCTTTCTTCCCCCCCAGTGCTCTCAAGATCCCCCCCCCAGTGCTCTTTACCGCCACACTCTTAGCCCCCTTAGTGCTCTTCAGCCCCCCTCTCAGCCTCCCGTGTTCTCCACCCCTGTTCCTTTTGTTTTCCCCCAGCGCTCTCCACTTTCCACCCTTGTGATCTCCACTCCCCCTGCTCTTTGCCCCCACCTATGTGCTCTCTAACCCCCGCCAGTGCTCTCCGCTCTCTAGCTCCCACCCAGTGCTCTCACTTCCCCAGGACCAGAGGACAGGCTGACTGGGGGCTGAAAATGAGGACGGCTGCAGATGCAGGTGGCCAGGGACCACTCCATCTCACAGCAAACAGATCCTCTGGAAGGAGCACTGTTCCCATCCAAAACGAGAACAGACCCTGCCTGCTGATGGCGATCATGGATATCCTGCTGGCATGGAAGGTACCGTACCGAGCATCAACAACATACCTTCCCACAAACAGGGACTGCAGACTGGGACATGGGGCATAGGAGGGGCTGCAATGATGGGCACAGTGAGGCTACATTCGTGGGCACAGTGATACTGCATTCATGGGCACAGTAAAGCTGCATTTGATGGGCACAGTGAGGCTGCAATGATGGGCACAGTGAGGCTGAAATATTGGGCACATCGAGGCTGTAATGATGGGCACAGTGAGGCTGCAATGGTGGGCCCAGCGAGGCTGCAATGGTGGGCACAGTGAGGCTGCAATGGTGGGCACAGTAAAGCTGCATTTGATGAGCACAGTAAGGCTGTATTTATGGGCACAGTGAATCTGCATTTGATGAGCACAGTGAGGCTGCATTTGATGAGCACAGTGAGGCTGCAATGGTGGGCACAGTGAGGCTGCAATGGTGGGCACAGTGAGGCTGCATTTGATGAGCACAGTGAGGCTGCATTTGATGAGCACAGTGAGGCTGCATTGATGGGTACAGTGAGGCTGCATTTGATGGGCACTGATGAGGCTGCATTTGATGGGCACTAATGAGGCTGCATTGAGCTCTTGTATCATGTCTGCAGCCTCTGACCATCTTCTGTATCATGTCTGCAGTCTCTGAGGGAGTCTAGAGAGGAGTCAAGAGTGGTAGCACCACTGGGATGGGGGTCATGGGAGAATTCAAATGTGTGTGGACTGTGGA
Source organism: Rana temporaria (assembly GCF_905171775.1). NCBI lineage: Eukaryota > Metazoa > Chordata > Amphibia > Anura > Ranidae > Rana > Rana temporaria. The sequence goes on from NC_053494.1 coordinate 134,440,642, forward strand.
GAGGAGACTATATAGGATAAAACTAGAGCCACCGAGCTGGAGCTGACTGACCAAGCCCTGCACGGTGCACCTGAGAGGAGGTCAGTGACAGCACCGCTAGGCCAGTCTGAGGGGGGTCACTGATGTAAGGGGGAAGTGAATAAGATAATGTAAGGGGGCACTGATATAAAGGTTTCCCCCTATCAGTAACCCACCCCCCTTACGTTAGTGTATTCTTTCTGTGGAAGGTGACCCCCCACGTTCTGAGTTCCTGGTGTCCCCCTTGATGATTGACCACTTTTAACTGAAATTTGCTTTTATAAATATAAAGCCCTATGTGCTTTCAAATCTGTCTTCTCTCTCTCTCTCTCTCTCTCTCTCTCTCTCTCTCTCTCTCTATATATATATATATATATATATATATATATATATATATATATATATACAGGTGGTTCTCAAAAAATTAGCATATTGTGATAAAGTTCATTATTTTCTGTAATGTACTGATAAACATTAGACTTTCATATATTTTAGATTCATTACACACAACTGAAGTAGTTCAAGCCTTTTTATTGTTTTAATATTGATGATTTTGGCATAAAGCTCATGAAAACCCAAAATTCCTATCTCAAAAAATTAGCATATCATGAAAAGGTTCTCTAAACGAGCTCTTAACCTAATCATCTGAATCAACTAATTAACTCTAAACACCTGCAAAAGATTCCTGAGGCTTTTAAAAACTCCCAGCCTGGTTCATTACTCCAAACCGCAATCATGGGTAAGACTGCCGACCTGACTGCTGTCCAGAAGGCCATCATTGACACCCTCAAGCAAGAGGGTAAGATACAGAAAGAAATTTCTGAACAAATAGGCTGTTCCCAGAGTGCTGTATCAAGGCACCTCAGTGGGAAGTCTGTGGGAAGGAAAAAGTGTGGCAGAAAACGCTGCACAACGAGAAGAGGTGACCGGACCCTGAGGAAGATTGTGGAGAAGGACCGATTCCAGACCTTGGGGGACCTGCAGAAGCAGTGGACTGAGTCTGGAGTAGAAACATCCAGAGCCACCGTGTACAGGCGTGTGCAGGAAATGGGCTACAGGTGCCGCATTCCCCAGGTCAAGCCACTTTTGAACCAGAAACAGCGGCAGAAGCGCCATGACCTGGGCTACAGAGAAGCGACACTGGACTGTTGCTCAGTGGTCCAAAGTATTTTTTTCGGATGAAAGCAAATTTTGCATGTCATTCGGTAATCAAGGTGCCAGAGTCTGGAGGAAGACTGGGGAGTGGGAAATGCCAAAATGCCTGAAGTCCAGTGTCAAGTACCCACAGTCAGTGATGGTCTGGGGTGCCATGTCAGCTGCTGGTGTTGGTCCACTGTGTTTTATCAAGGGCAGGGTGAATGCAGCTAGCTATCAGGAGATTTTGGAGCACTTCATGCTTCCATCTGCTGAAAAGCTTTATGGAGATGAAGATTTAATTTTTCAGCACGACCTGGCACCTGCTCACAGTGCCAAAACCACTGGTAAATGGTTTACTGACCATGGTATTACTGTGCTCAATTGGCCTGCCAACTCTCCTGACCTGAACCCCATAGAGAATCTGTGGGATATTGGGAAGAGAAAGTTGAGAGACGCAAGACCCAGCACTCTGGATGAGCTTAAGGCCGCTACCGAAGCATCCTGGGCCTCCATAACACATCAGCAGTGCCACAGGCTGATTGCCTCCATGCCACGCCGCATTGAAGCAGTCATTTCTGCAAAAGGATTCCCGACCAAGTATTGAGTGCATAACTGAACATAATTATTTGAAGGTTGACTTTTTCTTTTATTAAAAACACTTTCCTTTATTAGTCGGATGAAATATGCTAATTTTTTGAGATAGGAATTTTGGGTTTTCATGAGCTGTATGCCAAAATCATCAATATTAAAACAATAAAAAGGCTTGAACTACTTCAGTTGTGTGTAATGAATCTAAAATATATGAAAGTCTAATGTTTATCAGTACATTACAGAAAATAATGAACTTTATCACAATATGCTAATTTTTTGAGAACCACCTGTATAATACACTCTTCAAATGTGCTTTAAAATGTATGATTTTCCCTTTCATGAACAAGAGAATAATAACGCTATGCTGTTACGCTGGTATAATAATGCTGTGGGGCTGGTATGAAATATTTTCCAGGGCTGGTTTTTATTCCCAGTCCCGCCCTGGTTGAAGGAGACCCCCTTGCTTTGAGCTCACACAGGTCTATCTGACGTTTCAGCCTAGCTTTTGCCAAAACTCTAAAATTGCCACTGCAGGGATCTGCAAATAGAGTATCACTGTTTTACTCATGTTATTTTGTTCTTCTTTAAGTAAAGCATTAATTTGGTAATCTTGAAGTCTGTGTGCAGCCTGTCTTTATTACTGCAGGTTCCTTCCACTTAAGGTAATCCCTTTTTATTGCATAATCTGTTGTTGTATAACGGGATATTGTGTTCCTCACAAGCTACTGAGGTCCACAACTCTCAAACTATTGCCAGGTGTGTCATGGGAGGGTTTTGAGACACTTTTAGGGGTTAATCACCAAGCGTAGACCCAAAACAATCCAGCAGCTCCTCCGGAGGTAGTGCTACACCTCTCATACAGCCACTGATGTTGCGACAGGTGCAGCAAGTACACGGTGAGGTAAGAGGGCCTGCACGATCTTCTGTTGGTCGCAGGTGGCAGGTGCATCACCATAGTTGGACTGGATAGCCGAAGCAGGGGATGGCAGCAGGAACAGCAGATGCAGGCACACAGCAGATGAGGACCAGCGTCACCAGGCACTATGCTGAGCAGGACAGACAGATGACTGGATGCAGGGTCAGACAAGCCCGGTCAGCAAGGGATGATCAGATATACAACGGAAGGCAAGGAATGGTAAAGATGCAAGCAAAGGTTTGCAACAAGATAACAAGCAGATGAGAAGATATAAACAAAGTCTTAAGGCAAGTTAAGGTCAGGACAGGTGGAATCAAAAGCGTGTTCTGGATGAGCTGGGTCAAACACAGGAATCAAAATACAGGGCACAGGAATAGGAACATGGGTAAAGCTGCAGATCAGACAGCAATGCACTAGTGCAGAGATATGCAATTAGCGGACCTCCAGCTGTTGTAAAACTACAAATCCCATCATGCCTCTGCCTCTGGGTGTCATGCTTGTGGCTGTCAGTCTTGCTATGCCTCATGGAACTTGTAGTTCTGCAACAGCTGGAGGTCCGCTAATTGCATATCTGCTGTCCTTATATAGGCCACTTGGCACCAGTGTTAATGGCTAACATGCCCAAAAATGTGCGTGCATGCGAATATTCATGCGCCTGTAAGCAGCACGATGGGCACCTGCAGGGCCGCGTCTGCGCATTCGTATCTGCCTTTGCCTTGGAAATTCCGCTGTGCTATGGCCATCCCATCCCTGACAGGGAGGTTTGGAGACATTTATTCTACTTCTTCAGCAGAAGATACAGTATGTTAAAAAGGCCTACACTACAGAACTCTTTGGGCCGGCCCTTGGCATAGCAGTGGCCTATACCTGTTGGGTAGAACCAACAAATGGATAAGGATGGCAACTTCCTCCACTCCTCTGCAGGCTGCCAATGCCCCTGCTCCTGGACAAAACCCTCTCTTGCTGCCGTTTTGCCCCTCCCTTGGTATTTTAAATGTTTAAATTTAAAGATTGTAGGGGTTGTAAAGGTTTGTTTTTTATTTTCTAAATAGGTTCCTTTAAGCTAGTGAATTGTTGGTTCACTACCTTGGTTCACTACCTTTTTCCTTCGATTTCCCTTCTAAATGTTTTCTTTCTTTGCTTTCTTTGTCTTTGGCATTGGTGCAAGTCTCATACACCCTGTTCATCTTCCCCACATTCCATTTGTTTGGTACTGTAGTCCCTTTCATATAACCTTGAAAATAGTCAGAATAAATTTCAAAGATTCAGCTTACATTTACTTTTTTTCAAACTTGTTTTATTCAAGAAGATGTATACATCAGACAGAGAACATGCTAACACAGAAAGCAGTACAGAGTCAGGTTCCATTGACTTTAATGGGGGTTGAACATCCCACAACACAAACCCAAGTATGTTCTACTGTTGATCATGTCAATGCTGTTCCTATGTTATCTCAGAGCCCTCCCTGTTTTTATTTTTCACTACAGATTCATTTTCGTTTATGGGGGAGAGAATTGGATAGGGGAGGGTTTGAATACTTATGCAAAGGAAAAGTCTACAAAAATGCTGTGTGTTGTCAGCCCACAATAAGAATTAATAACAAATGTTCTATACCTGCAGGGTTTTTAAAGGGATACAACATTCCAAAGATGTACTCCATGGGGCAGATCCAGAAAGAATTGCATGGGCGCAGCGTATGTGAGATACGCTACGCCGCTGTAACTTACTTGTTGTAGCTTTGAATCCGCATTTGCGCCGTAAGTTACGGCGGCGTAGTGTATCTCTCGCGGCGTAACGGCGCCTAATTCAAATCGGCGAGCAGGGGGGCGTGTTTCATTTAAATGAAGCGCGTCCCTGCGCCGAACGAACTGCGCATGGGCCATCCCTAAATTTCCCGACGTGCATACGCTAAATGACTTCGCAAGGACGTCATTGTTTTGACTTGGACGTAAATTACGTCCATCCCGCGATTCACGGACGACTTACGCAAACAAAAAAACAATTCAAATTAAATGCGGGAACGACGGCCATACTTAACATAGCAGGTTTAACTATACGCCACGAAACAGCAGCTTTAACTATACGCCGGAAAAATCCGACTAGAGACGACGTAAAAGAATGCGACGACCGCTCGTACGTTCGTGGATCGTCGAAAATAGCTAATTTGCATACTCGACGCGGAAAACGACGTGAACGCCACCCAGCGGACGCCGAAAAATTGCATCTACGATCCGAAGGTGTACGAAGCCGTACGCCTGTCGGATCTAACCCAGATGCCGTTGTATCTTGTTTTGAGGATTCAAAACAAAGATACGACGCGGGAAATTTGAAAGTACGCCGGCGTATCAGTAGATACGCCGGCGTACTCGCTTTGTGGATCTGCCCCCATATGTTTTTTTTTTTGTTTGTTTGTTTTTTAATACATTTTAATATTTATGTGTAAAATAAAGATGTTATATACATAGTCAAAACATAAATATACATAATCCGTTTAAAAGTTTATAAACTTAAAGTGATTGTAAAGTCAAAATTAAGATAAAAAACTTTCTGCGTGCTCCCTCAGCCCCCCCAATACTTATCTGAGCCCCATCTCTATCCAGCAATGTTTCAGGAGTGTCTTGGCTGGCCAGAACTCTCCCTCCTGAATGGCAGAGACGGCCGTGTGGAACCACTGGCTCCAGCTGCTGTCAATCAAAGTCAGTAAGCCAATGAGGTGAGAGAGGGGGTGGGGCTGAATCGCGGCTCTGTGTTTGAATGGACACGCAGAGCAGCGGCTCGGGTTGGATGCCACCATAGCAAGCTGCTTGCTGTGGGAGCACTCAGCAGGAGGGAGGGGCCTGAAGCACCAGTGAGGGACCCGAGAAGAGGAGGATATAGGTTGCTCTGTGCAGTACCATTAAACAGAGAAGGCAAGTATAACATGTTTGTTATTTTTAAAGAAAAAACATGAAGATTTAGTATCACTTTAACAACTAAAATGAAATAACATTGAAAAAGCATTATATTTGCCTTTAATACCAACTGAGCATCAATTTTATGGTACAGCTGACCTGAGTTCTATTGCTATGTGCTACATTCAAATTAGAGGAGTTCCAAAAAAGTTGCTCAAGAGTATACTGTACGGACAAACCAAGCTATCCCATTGCAGTTTATGTTAAATCTGTTTTATTGAGTTTCAATCATTTGTAAAACATATCGACTAAACATAGGTCAGGAATAACATATGACCATGGAGTGTACAAGTCTACATTAGGATCGGAATGGCTATCCCATTGCAGTTTAGATGTGAAACAACATCCCCTATTCATGGCAACCCAAAGGGTCCAAAAGAGGAGAGATTAAAAATGAATATCCAGTATACATTTAAGATAGAAACCCCTTTAACTACCTTGCGTCTACAATATGCACTTTTAATTCCTCACATGTGTCATGAAAATGTTAATACATTTTGCACCTGTGCACGTTCCTAGTTCTCAGATTTTCAAACAAAGTGACAAATAAGCTATAGTCAAGGTAATTTGGGCCAGATTCACGTAGGTGAGCGGTAGCATAACGTATCGTAGATACGTTACACCGCCACAAGTTTTCATCGCAAGTGCCTGATTCACAAAGCGCTTGCGATGAAAGCTACGCTGGCAGCCTCCGGCACAAGGCGGGCCAATTCAAATGGGCGTGTGCCATTTAAATTAGGCGCGCTCCCGCGCCGGACCTACTGCGCATACTCCGTTTCGCAATTCCCGTCGTGCTTTGCGCGTCGTGACGTCATTTTTTCGAACGGCGACGCGCGTAGCATACTTCCGTATTCCCGGACGTGTTGCGCAAACGACGTTAAATTTTAAATTTCGACGCGGGAACGACGGCCATACTTTAGACAGCAATACGATTGCTGACTAAAGTTAGGGCACCCAAAACGACGACTAACTTTGCGACGGGAAACTAGACTAGCGGCGACGTCGTGGATCGCCGTAACTCCTAATTTGCATACCCGACGCTGGTTTACGACGCAAACTCCCCCCAGCGGCGGCCGCGGTACTGCATCCTAAGATCCGACAGTGTAAAACAATTACACCTGTCGGATCTTAGGGATATCTATGCGTAACTGATTCTATGAATACTATGAATACTGATTCTATGAATACGACGGCGTATCAGGAGATACGCCGTCGTATCCCTTTTGTGAATCTGGCCCTTAATGCCTACTTATACTACTAAATTGGGTCTGGGCATCAGGGCAACATATTTTTGCCATAAAAAGCTTAATAAACCGTCTAAACAGACAGTAGGACTGAAAGTCCCTTTTAACAATATTTATTTGGAAAAGGTGTCAATGATTTGCTTTGACGTGCTAATAACACTGTTTATTTTCTTTTGCTTATTTAACATTTACCACCTCCCAAATGGGCAGCATGCCTTGTTACAGTAATGGCTGTGGATCGTGGACAGTATTAGGTGTTTGCACACTTAGTGCCAATGTTTTAATACTTTATTCTGGTAGAGGGAGCTCAGTCTGGTTCTTCATGTGCCAGAAGAAGAAAATCAATTTCAAGCCCTAGAACACAAGGGCGCTGGAGCAGAATGCTACTAAATTCCACCAGCTGCTCTTCCACTTCCCCAGTGCATTTGTACACAAATATTCAGTGACCTTGTTAACCTTTTATTAGCTGCACAGGTCAAAACAGGTACTCTTTATTTCATGAGTTATCAATAGCTCTGTTAGTGCAACATTAGTTTGCAAGATCTTCATTGTCTGGGGGATCTATCTGCTTTCCTTTACCAATTGTAATTGTTTCAAGCAGGAGACCTATTCCTTATGGTGTTCGTGTGTTTATTGTTACTGTCTTTTAATCTTGTGTGTTAATATCTTTTACTAACACAAAATCAATTCTTAGAACCATATCCTACTACTGTGATTAAAGAGAATCTGTCACTTTGTCTATTTGATGCCACAGGTTATCTTGTAATAATAACCCCTCCTCTTTGATGGTCATCTTTTCTGTACCTGCCTGTTGCTCTATTGCTCCATCAAAGCTTGAGCAGCCAGTCACCAGGCCCCACCACTATTCCAGTCCCACGAGGGCCTTGTCACTTGGGCACAATCCAACACAGAGTTCTTATTCATCCAGGGTTGCAAACCGTCAGTAAATTTACTGACAGTTTGTCAAAAATCTGTGATTTTTAAAAACTGTCTGTGAATATCAGGGGCTGATACTTTGTCATGTTGTGTTGACTTGAAGGGGTTGTAAACCCTTGTGTTTTTTCACCTTAATGTATTCTATGCATTAAGGTGAAAAACCGTCTGGCAGTGAGTGGCCCCCCAGCCCCCTGTTTTACTTACCTGAGTCCCGTATTTTCCTCGGCAGAGACACGCTCTTCTTCTCTGCATGGGATCCCGGCTCTTGATTGGATAGATTGATAGCAGCGTAGCCATTGGCTCTCTCTGCTGTCAATCAAATCCAATGATGCAGGCACCGGGGGCAGGGCCGAGTCCGGCATTCATGTCTATGGATGCAAATGCTGTACTCAGAGCGTGCCTACAAGGTAACCCCCCTGGGTAACCCTCCTGGGGAGGAGCAATGAGAGCCGCCAAGGTACCCCAGGAGAGGACGATTGGGCCACGCAAAACAAGCTGTACAGTGGCGGAAAGTATGATATGTTTGTTATTTAAAAAATAAATAAAACACAAAGGTTTATAATCACTTTAAGTATAACCCAGGCAAAATACTTGTTATGGTTATTGTCAGTGTTTCTATATTGTGTTTATACTGTTTAAATATCCTTAGTCTTAGGAGGTCATTTTTCAGGCTGTCAGTATAATATGTGCTCTGTCAGTAAATTTTTCATGTCGTGTCAGAAAGAAATCCTGCTGGAGGTTGGCAACACTGTATACAACACATGAGAGTGCAGGCAAGCTAAGTATCAGTGGGTGTGAAGTTGTTTTTAAAGGGCAAAGTGTTTTTTTACATAACTTCACATATCTTTTCTTATCCTTACAAGTAATGTGTGTGTAGCCAGGTTCTTTGTTTGCTACAGGAAGTAACTAAAAAGACACTACTGCTAGCAGACTGAGTATGGAAGAGACTGACCATCCATCTAGTAGCCTTAAAGCTGTTTTCGCACAGAAATGGACAGCTGCCAGAGCACTTTACCGCTCCAGCAGCTGTCCGTTCCTGACTGTGGTAGGAGGCAGCATGGTGCGTGATTCAGCGCATTACACACACAGCTCGCCTTTTTTTGGATTTGTACAAACTTTACTTGAAGTGTAGAAAACATGTCAGCATTTTATCGCAGCATGCTGCAGCACAACTCTGGGCTGTTTTGCAGTGTGAATTGCACACACATAAAATAATTGACTGCCAATGCACTGTGAATTAGCCCTCAATCACTGCATGCAGAGCTTTAAAAGGACAATACATATGTGCACCACATTAAAGACTGGGCCCCACCAATTAGCTGGCTGAAGATTGCAATTCAGGAGCCATATACTTATCAACTGCCATGTTTGTCTTCATGGGAAAGGGTTCCACTGGTGTTCCTTGCATCCCCATGTAGGCATTCCCATTCATGTCAGTTTCAGAAGCATAAGCTGCACGGATAAATGTGACATTTGTGCGGGTGCATGTCCCCAAAGGCAGACAGTGTGCCTTTGGGGACCCCCATGGATGTCAAATTGGGAGTAGCTTCTGTGTCCATGCAGCTGCTGTGTCCCAAGAGACATGAATAGGACTGCCTGCATGAAGATGTATGCTTAAGTATGCCCATGTGAACTAGACATTAGGCCACATGCACACAGGAAGTTTGCTTTTTTTCCTCTGAATGCCTTTTACTCCTGACAGAAAAAGCAGTTTAAAAACATGCCTAAAACCGTGTATTGCTTGTGTGTTTAGGCGTGTTGTGCGTTTATTGATTCCATTGGCCAGGTATTTATTCTGGACATTGGAATTAATAATTGTTCAAGCATATAGTGTTTAGGTATATATAGGTTGGTGTAAAAACCTTTGCGCTACTAGCGAGTAAAGAAAGTGATGAAGCGAATAAAGATGTGTTCCAAAGCTGCAGTATCTAATAGTGTTCACTGTACACAATAATAGAAGTAAATACAAACGGTGATAAGCACTGAGAAAAAGGATCCCTATAAGGATCTCACAAATGCACAAAATAAACTAATACAAAATGAATAAGTGACACAAAAACACTAATGTGATGAATCGCGGGGTGACATGGGGTCACTGAAAAGTGGCTATAAAACAAAATTAAAATGTGATCAAGGAATAACATTTCCTAAATATGGAGATGCCCTCTTGTGGGATGTGTGGTATTGAAAGGATGAAATCGACTTCTTCCCTAGAATTGGTGACCCGATAAGAAGTGTGATAAACAACTAAATCCGTACCCGGTCTCACAGAACTCTCACCTTGGCACCACACTACAGTGCATGTAGTTTGAATGTAAAAAAGGCCTCTACGAATGGTGTTTCACTTTTCTCTTCAGCTCCTCTCCAATAATATATATATCGGCAGCTTGTCTATATTGGTCCCACTGGTCCCAGGGGTTCCTATTGTCCTATTATAATGCTCATGCACCATAAGAGGTGGGGAGGAGAAGGAGAAAAGGATGCCTCCAATAGTGAAATATTGTCTAAAACCATAAAACTTTATTCGTATAGCATGTGGACTCTTACATGAGTATGTATAAAAACAGCAAGAAATGTATACCACGTGACGTAACGGCGTAGGGATCACGTGAGACTGACACAGACCAGAAGCAGCCGGAGGAGACGCAAGACGGCGCTGTAAACGCAGCGTCTTGTATACATTTCTTGCTGTTTTTATATGTACTCATGTAAGAGTCCACACGCTATACGAATAACGTTTTATGGTTTTTGGCAATATTTCACTATTGGAGGCATCCTTTTCTCCTTTTCCTCCCCACCTCTTATGGTGCATGAGCATTATAATAGGACAATAGGAACCCCTGGGACCAATATAGGCGAGCTGACCATATATACATTATTGGAGAGGAGCTGGAGAGAAAAGTGAAACATCATTCGTAGAGGCCTTTTACATTCAAACGACATGCACTGTAGTGTGGTGCCAAGGTGAGAGTTCTGTGAGACCTGGTATGGATTTAGTTGTTTATCACACTTCTCATCGGGTCACCAATTCTAGGGAAGAAGTTGATTTCATCCTTTTAATACCACACATCCTTGATCACATTTTAATTTTGTTTTATAGTCACTTTTCAGTGACCCCTTGTCCCCCCCACGATTTATCACATTAGTGTATTTGTTTATTTTGTGCATTTATGAGATCCCTATAGGGATCCTTTCTTCAGCGCTTATCACCATTTGTATCTATTTAGGTATATATAGACGTGTTTACACACATCAATTGTTTTTCATCAATAGTAAGGGTATGTTATAGACCACCCAACCTGAAGGAGGAGGAGGAGCTGGACCTAATATCACAATTAGAAATGGCAGTGAGACAGGGAAATATCATCATAATGGGGGACTTCAATTATCCCGACATTAACTGGGGGGACAGCTCACCCATTAAAGGTCCGTCATTTCATGAATGTCCTAAAGGAAACCTTCATGTCCCTCCCAATTGGTGGTTCCCCAACTAGAAAGAATGCCCTGTTAGATCTTTTAATTTCGAATGATCCGAGTCTGATCTCAGATGTGGCAATACGGTACAACTTGGGACCTAGCGATCATAGGATGATTGCATTTAGCGTAAATCATAGAAAAAAGAGGCACGAGGGTAGTACAAGAACACTAAATTTCAATGTAATGTAATGTAAAAAGCCTCATTAAAGAGAAAAATATGGCCTTTAATAAATATAAAGGGCATGGGTCATTGTCAGCATTCCAACGCTACAAGGAACGCAATAATAAATGTAAGATAAATGCATGGAGTGTGTGTATTTGCATTGGTTAATCTAGTGTGCTATGGTTTCCAAGCCCCAAGAACACTGATAGGCAGGGCTTGATTTCCATCACTAAATCCTATAGGCAAACAACCATTTGTGCTTACAGCTGAACTCTGGATACAAATGTGTTAATTTAAGCATATTTCACAATAGTCACAAAGGATATAAATCTAGTCTGTGCTTACTAAATGCATTTGCAAACCCAGATACTACTGTGTAAATGTAGTGTTGAAGCCATCACTGTTTTGTGGATAGCGGGTGTAGACAGCAACTCTGGGAGTGGCCCAAGAGGCCCCATCAACTACAGACTGCCTACAGAAATACCTATTCAGGAGGGGGCAGATACAAGATCAATCACACTGCACAGAGAGCAGCAGTGACCAGTCTTTATTACAGGGAGATCTTGCACAGAGGTAAAATTTCACACTGGATTACTCCACAGATCTGGAAGAAATAGACAAAGAACAACATGATTAAATGTAAGAAAAAATTTTCTTATTCCAGAGTTCAGGTCTAAATCGATACCCTGTGAAAGGATCACCGTCACAGAGAACATTTAAAATGTCTTGTATTTTCTAGCATCCTGTGACAATGAATATTTATATATATTGTAAAGTTGGGGGTTGTTAGCTCTCGTGGTATATGCGTTTTTTAAGTGATTCACGCCAGTCAGGAACTATATTTAAGGGCATGGTAGCCCATTTTTATTAAAAAGGCAAAAATAAAAGTCCAAACAAAGTAACTTCAGCCTCCTGGCTCACACATGCAAAAGAAAATACCGAGCCACCTGGCTCTCTTCAGCAGCAGCACCACTGCTCAGGCTTCCATATGAAGCCCTCCTGACACCTGTCAGCAACCTCAGATTTAGGTCTCTGGGTTTCAAAGTGCAACCTGCACTCTCCACCTTCTCTAGCTACTTTAGTGCACACCTGCACTCCCTGGGTTCTTCCTTCCAAGCCTGGACTCCTCAGGAGGGTGGAGCCCAGAACCATGGTCAGGTATCTATAAATAGGCCAGCACACACCTGACCAGTCAGTGTGCTGGTAAATCTGAAAATCTGGACCCAGGACTGGGGATTTCATCCCACCCGGATCTCTACGAAATCCCCGGGCTCCAGGTCCCAAAGTGGACATTATTAAATAATGAGGAAACTGAAACGCCAGTTTCCTCTGTAAATTGTAAGCTCCCTAGAGCCCCTCAACCCGTCCAGTTGAGACTTCTGTGTCACTACACTTTTGGGGTACCACACTACTACAATATATATATTTATTTGAGTTAACTGTATCCTGCCATATTGGGAAAAAATGGATGGCTGATAACTATTGTAGTGCCTGTGTACTTTTCAGTACAGGTGCTATACTAAATTTAGTGGGGAATGAGAGAGTTACTTACTCTCATTCAAGTCGCCAATCCTGGATTGTCCTGTGGGTCAGTCTGTGCGTCCAGGGAGACAGTTTCATCTCTGGACGGCAGATGGCGCCAGAGGGGTCCAGGCGGAGCCACTTCTTCCCAGCAGCCAAAGGGAGGTGTTGGACCTCGCTGTGCATGCTGGGGAGGGGTATTTCTGTGGCGGAGGCCATTGGTTTGGGTTCTTTCGCGGGTTCCTGGTTCCAGGTGTGGCACCCACCTTTAGGGTGTGCGCACATCACGGGCCCCGGCATTATGGCCTACCAGGCCGGGGCGCATGTGCTACGTGGAGTTCCTGACTCTGGGCTCCTAAGGCCCGGAGCAACTGATGCTACAAAGGGGGCCTTACTGGGTCCCCCATCTCTATTGAGAAGATCCCAAGCTGGGTGCTGATCGGTGGGGGATCGGTCTGAGCAGAACCCGGAGGCAGGTGATCCAATAGGGCTTGAACGAACCATCAGGGATCTGGGTGGCCAGACACTGACAGGTTGTATTCAGACTGTCAGTCGGTGACCCCAAAAAGATACATTGGGAGGATTCGCTCTACCGTTCAAACTTTCAAGTACTAGGCCTGTGGCAGAGGTCTCATCTTTAACCCCAAAATTTAATTAGAAGCTAGTCTGTGGCAGGGGCTTGTTCCTTCCCAGAAGTTCTAAGTGGCGCTCAGGCTGCCAGGTTCGTGAGAGGGACCTGTCCGGGGGCACTTTACCCACTTTGGCTGAAGTGGTGACGAGGAAAGAGTTGCTGTAAAAGCAGGACTGCTTTTACTTATCCATAGCCTGATTCTGCGAAGTTCATTCTTCTTTCACCAACCTGTCCTGTCTACCTCAACTTGACATGTTGGTCGTGTTGACCAGAAAAATAAAGCATTGAAAACGTCAACCAACAGCCTGGACATTCTATTACTGCTCTCATTGCCGTCATCATCCCTAGATACATTACAGAGGTAACTTAAGTACGCCGATCCCAAATTTAACCAGCGGCTCCTCCGGGGGTAGCGCTACACAATATAGGTGTAGCACCCTCTACTGTAGGTAGGTGCTAGGTAGGATTTGTTTGTGAGGTAGAACTGTCAGTGCAGGTACATTTAGGCAGGCCTATGCAGTATGCTAGGCCTGCTTGTTTTGATCTGGGGGCAGGGAGTAGTTAGTGTAGCAGTGGGTGTGACCAGCTGTACTTCAGTACTTGGGTGCCTCCCCTTCTTCCAGGGAGATTGTTCTGGAAGAGGGGCAGAGCCAGGAGCTGGAGTGACAGGCAGCTCATGTGAGGAGCCCTGACCAATTCCCACTTGGAATTGGCCGGGGAAAGGCTTCCCATATAAGCTGAGGTAACAGCTCACTGCGGAAGAGTTGTCGGCCGGGTGACGTGGAGAATGAAGTCCTAGATAGCAGCAGGGGCCCCATCCCCATCTGAGGGGTGGTGCGAGGCCAAGCGGAGGAGCCCGGGAGAACTTGGAGGGACTGGAGAAGCTATTGGAAAGGATGTCCAGGTAAAGTTCTCCATTATGGACTCTTCCCTCCAATCAGCTGTCAGCTTTCCTCACAGAGCTCTGCAGAGTGGGATTTCAGCTATCTGCCCCCTTTTTTCTGACAGCTCAGACAAGCTTTATAAATTCTGGACATTGAACAGCTGTGGAGGAGAGAGGCCTGCAGATAAACAGGTACAAATTATGGAGTAGCATTTGCTTCATCTCTGTGTATCACCTCGCTGGCTATATGTAAGGATTTTCTTCCACTTTAACTACTTGAGCTCCGGAAGAGTTTACCCTCTTCAAGACCAGGCCATTTTTTGGAATTCGGCACTGCGCTATTTTAACTAGCGATTGAACAGTTATGAAACGCTGTACCCAAACAACATTTTTATAATTTTTTTAAAACACATATATATTTCTTTTGGTGGTATTTGATCACCACTTTTTTTTGCAAAATAATGGGAAACAAATCAAAAATTTTCCAATAACATTTTTTCAAAAACCACATGTTGTCCAGAATGTATTCTGCTACATGTTTTTGATACAAAAAATCCCAAAAAGTGTATATTGATTGGTTTGCATGAAAGTTGTAATGTCTACAAACTATGGTGTACTGTATATAGTGGTTTTTTTTTATATACAGGGTGGGCCATTTATATGGATACACCTTAATAAAATGGGAATGGTTGGTGATATTACCTTCCTGTTTGTTGCACATTAGTATATGTGAGGTTGGAAACTTTTCAAGATGGGTGGTGACCATGATGGCCATTTTAAAGTCAGCCATTTTGAATCCAACTTTTGTTTTTTCAATAGGAAGAGGGTCATGTGACACATTAAACCTATTGGGAATTTCACAAGAAAAACATGAGTTATTTACAAGTTACTGACCACTTATAAAATGTGTTCAATGTGCTCTCCAGTGACATGCAGCGAGTGCTACACTGTGGGCTCTTGCTAAATGAAGCTAGGACAGCCACTGATGTTTCTTCATTAGACCCCTTTCACACTGGATACGCCTATAGCGGAGCCTTAAAATCGCGGTAAAATCGTAGCACTCGCCGCATGTCACTGGAGAGCACATTGAACACATTTTATAAGTGGTCAGAAACTTGTAAATAACTCATAAAAGAATAAAGTTACGTTAAAACCAAGCACACCATTGTTTTTCTTGTGAAATTCCCAATAAGTTTGATGTGTCACATGAGCCTCTTCCTATTGAAAAAACAAAAGTTGGATTCAAAATGGCTGACTTCAAAATGGCCGCCATGGTCACCACCCATCTTGAAAAGTTTCCCCCCTCACATATACTAATGTGCCACAAACAGGAAGTTAATATCACCAACCATTCTCATTTTAAGGTGTATCCATATAAATGGCCCACCCTGTACTACTAATAGCGATGATTAGCGACTTATAATGGGGCTGCAATAGTGCGCCTGTCAATCTGACACTAACTGATACTGGGGGGAACTGCCACTGACATCACCAGGGGCATTAATATAGTGATCAGTGATAATATTATACACTGTCACTGTACTAATGACAATGGCTGGGAAGGGGTTAACATCTAGGGTGATCAAGGGGTGCCTATCTATGTGTACAGATCTCTCAGTTTCTCATGACAGATCAATCCCTTGGTACAAAGCTTTTTAATATCAACACGGAACTCTGGGCTATGATTGCACAGAGCCGATCAGCAGATCCTGGCCGTGAATTATTGGTCGGGACTTTCTGACAGGTTTCCGCTGTGTACAATCACAGTGGGAGCCCGTCGGGGGCACGCATGTGTTTGCCCTGAACCTGGAAGTAGGCAGGGATGTACAGGTATGTCGCTTTGCCTACAGCTGCCACTCGCCTGTAGTACATTGCGGGCGGGCGTGCGAGTGGTTAATATGCACCTTATGAAATTGACACTAGCAATTGTATGAGTGTGTTGGGACTGTTATACTGTAAGTGATTTGCATCAGAACTGCTTATCTTTCCATAAAGTCAGTGAGGTAATGAGAATGCAAAAGCACCTTGAGACACTCTGATGCAGGAAGGTTTTCTGTTTGATTTGGTTTGTTTTATTTTTCATTGAGAGGAGGCAGGAGCATTTTTGCCATTTAGACAAACCTTCTGGTGTTTTATTTTTATTTTTTAAACCACTTAGGCATGCCTTTTCTGGTAATATTTCTTTACTGTGACTGGGAATAGTCATTATAAGTTTTAGGCCTCGTACACACGACCGAGGAACTCGTCGGAAAAGACACATTGTTTTCCTCGACGAGTTCCTTGTTAGGCTTGTCGATGAACTCGACAAGCTTGCTTTCCGTACACACGGTCAAGACAAAATCTCCTCGTTCTCAAACGCGGTGATGTACAACACATACAATGGCAGGGGAAGTTCGATTCCACTGGCACAACCCTTGGGGCTTCTTTTGCTAATCTCATGTTACTGCGTGTTAAGTAAAAGTGTGGTAAGAGACGATTTGCACTTTTCAGTCTGTTACAGCGTGAAAAATGTGTTATCTCCATTACAAACGCTACTTTTACCGAAGGTGCGCTCCCGTCTCATACTTTATTCTGAGCATGCGCGGGTTTCTTAGCATACACACGCTCGCGTTTCTAGTCGAAAACCAGCCCGACGAGGAACACGACGAGGAAATTGAGACTCCCGTCGAGGGAAAAGAGAACTTGTTCTCTTTCTTCCTCGTCGAGTTCCTCGACAGTTTCCCAGATGAAAAACATACACACAACCGTTTTCCTTCGGGAAAAAAAGCTCTGCCACCAAGTTTCTTGATGGATTCTATCAAGGAAAACGGTCGCGTGTATGAGGCCTGACTCTTACATTTTGTTCTCTTTTACTTTCTTTTTTTTTTTTTTCCCAAATTGTAGGAAAGTCGTTTTATGTATGTATGTCTATGAATGCAAATGTATGGCACAATGTATGCTCCCATACTTTACACATCTATGATAGTTTTATCCTTTCACTTGTAAGTGCCCATTTGGCCATCTCAATAAATTCATTTAATATACATTTTGCACTATGGGAGATTCTTTTTTTATCCCCTTTATATAATTGATTCTTGCGATAAATTTATGATTGGGATTTTGAAAGCCGCCTTCCCCACTTGGAGCACATAACCCGGAGAGACACTATCGGCTACCATCACTGGATTTAAAGATCGGGAGTTATACACCTGTTCACCACCTAAGGAGATCGTTAAAGGGGTTGTAAAGGTTTGTTTTTTATTTTCTAAATAGGTTCCTTTAAGCTAGTGCATTGTTGGTTCACTTACCTTTTCCTTCAATTTCCCTTCTAAATGTTTTTTTTCTTTGTCTGAATTTCTCACTTCCTGTTTCTCCTCAGTAAGCTTGCCCACATCATCTGGCTGGGTGTTAGTCAGCCAGAACAGCTTACTGAGGAGGAACAGGAAGTGAGAAATTCAGACAAAGAAAACAAAGAAAAAAAACATTTAGAGGGGAAATTAAAAGAAAAGGTAAATGAACCAACAATGCACTTGTTTAAACCAACCTATTTAGAAAATAAAAAAACAAACCTTTACAACTCCTTTAAGGCTGCATATACTTCTTACTGAGGTAAGAGTCCAGGGAGCATTGAGTGGTTGTCACGAAGATTCACTATAGAAGATATTGTTTTGACACAACGTTTACCACAGTTACTTCAGCACTTTATTTATTTATTTTTGTGGACTATGTATTGCTTATTTTGCACAGATGATATATTGACTATTAGTTTAACATACTACTAGTGTGATTTTTTATACTGAAGTCGTTATATTATATTTATATAGAAAGTTGCACTGATCATCACTCTTATTATAACCAATTTTTGTGCACTGTGTACACTTTATGCCCTGTACACACGATCGGTTCATCCGATTTAAACGGTCTGATGGATTTTTTCATCAGAT
This sequence comes from Rana temporaria, assembly GCF_905171775.1. NCBI lineage: Eukaryota > Metazoa > Chordata > Amphibia > Anura > Ranidae > Rana > Rana temporaria. Next base: position 134,459,033 of record NC_053494.1, read on the forward strand.
ATCCGATGAAGCTGACTTTCATCAGTCTTGCCTACACACCATCAGTTAAAAAAACGATCGTGTCAGAACGCGGTGACGTAAAACACAAGACGTGCTGAGAAAAATTAAGTTTAATGCTTCCAAGCATGCGTCGACTTGATTCTGAGCATGCGTGGATTTTTAACCGATGGACATGCCCATAGACGATCGTTTTTTTCTATTGGTTTTTTAACCATCAGATAATTTTAAAACAAGTTCCTAGTTTTTTCACCGATGGATTAAAAACCGATGGGGCACACACACGATCGGTTCGTCTGATGAAAATGGTCCATCAGACCGTTTTCGTCAGACAAACCGATCGTGTGTACGCGGCTTTAGGTCTAGCAGCAGTTTTCACCACTATTTAAATTTATTTACTAGATAGTGCGAAGGACCACATTTTGCACTATATAATGTATGACTATGATTGCAAACCATTGTGTACAACTGACATATGATCACTATGACTGGTCACAGTCATCACATGGTACCAGCTTCCATTTCATGTATGGCACCCAGGCCATCCCAGGAAGTCTATATTAACTGTTGCACTACAGGTCTGCAGTGCTGTTCAACAGTGTTGCTTTGCTTAAGTTCTTGTCTGCAGTGTGCTACGTTTATCTCTCTGTGTACCGTTTTTGGCTAGTCCCTGACTTCTCCCATTTGCCTGTGCCCTTGACCTTTGCCTGTCTCCCGGTTACCCTGTCCGCCTGTTGCCCTGACCTTGGCTTACCCATCACTTCCGTTTGTCTTGCTTGCTGCTTCCCCTCTCTCTCTGTGGAGCGCGTCCTAGGGGATCCCAGGGGGCGCGACCTGGGCCCAGCTGCGTCAAAGGCCATCCTCACCACTAGAGGCTCTGGTGAACACAAAGCTGGGTCTTAAACTCCGCGCCCTGGGCGATCTTGGGTTCACGCTTCCTCTCGGATAGCAGCAGTCGGCTATAGGGTTCACTACCCTGAGGTGCATCCCTGACCCCTACGGGGTGCACTTGTCACCTGACCACAGGTGACGTTACACTATCAAGAGGAGTGACCTGCTCACGTGCTTATTCTGCCAGTTGGTGTGAACCTCTATACTGCTATAGCTACTGGTCCTGGATGCTTATAGGCTGGTGAGGGTTGAATAGATTCACTTGGCACCAGAGAAATCTAGAGATCATGGTATTTTAGTCCCAATCACACCCTCCTGTAATATAATTGCTGTTGAGGAGACCTGGAGAGAGAAAGGCTTCACAGCCTAACCCTTATCTAGCTCCAATATGGGGACAACATTTCTAGATTAGTAAGAGACCCCATTGCCACCCTGCAGTGTATTAAACATTGCTTATATCTATTTGGGAGACAGCTACTTAGTGGATCCCTATTTAAAGGGGACCTCATCATTCTGTTGCTATATGCTGAATTAGGACACTTTGCAAAAAGATACCTTTTACCATTGTGGATAACACCTTCACCTCCAGGTCAAGTGCTTCACAGTTGAGTTTAAAAGGCCCCTTTGTTGTAGGGTGGACTCTGTTGTAAAATCAAGAACTGGCTGTTGGTTAGTCAGGGTTGGTACATTGTTACTAGACCCAAGTAGATAGCTTCACCCATCTTACAATACACCCAGGTATACCTGTGTATTATTACTGTTTTATTGCTGCTTACAGTGTCGTTCTCTACTCGGCTAGTGTGTTTGAGGCAAAGCATCTCCCATGTGGCAAAGAGAACAAATTCCCATCAAGCTCACATCAGGTCATGGTTGTTTTGCACTTTGATACTTGTATTGCTTTCTACCATTGCTTTCCTATTTAATATTTGTAGGGGTCGTTCTTGCATTAAAAACCCCCAGATATCTGCTATTAGTATGTCGGTGTACTATTGCTACAGAATGGGTTTTCACTGGGATAAGAGAACCCAACATTCTCAGCAGCTCCTTCAACATTATTGGGTATGTTTATTATCTGTACATTTTACTGGTACCAAAATGTTTCTGCAGCCAAAATCACACACCTAAGTGGTATTACTACCAAATCTAACATATATTGCTCTGCCTGTCCTGCACTCAAAATTTACATGATGCAGGGGGCAGCACGGTAAGGGTTTCAATGACCATATTGGTGGCAAGGGTACACTGACAACATTGGAACATGGAATAAAATACAGGCATACCCCACTTTTAAGTACACAATGGGGTTTATTTACTAAAGCTGGAAAGCGCAAAATCAGGCTCACTTCTGCACAGAAACCAATGAGCTTCCAGGTTTTATTACCAGGCTTAATTGAACAAGCTGGGGTTAGACGTTTATTGGTTTCTACGCAGAAGTGAGCCTGATTTTGCACTTTCTAGCTTTAGTAAATAAGCCCCATTGTGTACTTAAAAGTGGGGTATGCCTGGTACCTTTAGACTTCTCAACAGAGATTTAATTGCATGATAACTGAATGCAAAATGGGGATATGTAGTAAGTTTTAACAGCATTCATCACAACTCTTAACAGACCATGTGATGGTGACATCCGAGTACAGCACAGGGGGGGGTTGGCATAACACCAAGCTACGTTAAAAACCTTTTTGCACACTAGAAAAGAGTACCATGTAACAGCAACTTTTTGGGAACAATTGTCCTGGCTAGAGACATTTCCTGACAAAGTAGAACAAATGGTACCCCTCTTTCAAAGATCCCTACAATTTCAGGGCAGCTTTTAGATTATAAATCTACAATGTGTGATTATGGACTTTTTCGAGGGTGAGGGTGTAAAATATACATACACAAAGCTACTCATATATGAAATATAAGTGTACCAGTGTGTGAAATGGCTTCAATGTAAACAAAAGATTTTTAATTATATATACAGAATAATTATGTATATAACTAACATCATATTTTTTTCCTAATGTTTCTTAATATCACACTATACAGAGACCCAGTTCTATACTTCACTCCATCAACATGTCAGTGTATGTTATAGTCTGTAAAGCACATTTACATGTCGCCTTGCATACACAAACAAAGCTGCATTACTGCAGTATAAGCAGACCCTGGCTCTGTCCTTATGCTGACAGCAAGTTTGCTTTGTATAAAACAGTGAGCAATTAGAATAAGCAATTTGATTATTGTTTTTTTTTTTTTTTTTTTTTCTAAACAGACGCTGACAATCAGCAATTTTCTTTTTTCTTTTTGTTATATATATGTTTAAAGAGGAGGAATAACATTAAATGCGAAGCGCTCCAAAAAAAAAAAAAAATTGAAAAAACAACCATAAACTTTAAGTATGCTAGGAGTTATAAAATGTGTCCATTGTGGCAATTCTACTGCCAACATTGAAGTTTTAAGCATTAATATGCCTTCATTGCAGTTTTAATGCCTTAATATTGACTCAATGGCTCTTTGGGGTAATATCGTTTCCTCTGCTTGTGAAAAGGTGATGATGTCAGCATTCCCTGCACTGATTCATATGCAGGTTGATGAAGCCGAGTTATTTATGGGAAACCATTATATTTTCTATAAACATTAGTTCTCAATAAACAGAGACATTTAGCCGAGGGTTTATTTATTAAATAGGTACTGTACAGATGGTTCTGCTACACATGATGTGTTGCAGAGCATATTACTCAGAAATAATCAGCTGTGTTATAGCTAGACTAAATTAATAAGATGATAATGATGAAATTGATGCTTTTTTGAGCTAGGCTTGGCAAATGGCTTTTGCATAAACAAACTGATAAATTTGAGAAGCAATTACTTGCTTGTCAAAGATAAAAACACAACAGGGCCCATTTATAGTTAGGTCCTATTTATTTTTAAAGATTGTACCAGATTTTATGTTTAATACACTGCAATTAAAAAATAATACTTAAATGAAGAATAATAAAAAGCAAAGTGGAAGTTGCTCAGCTCTCCTTGAAAAGCTAAAGATGCAAAGCATTTTTTTTTTTTTGTCTGGGCAACTTTTTTATAGCTACAGTATGTGGGGAATTTAATTATCTTGTGCTGGGGTAAAATGGAAGCTTTTCATAAGGACATGGAGCTGCATTCATTTTTTACTAAGTATGGATAATCTTTATAATGAATATTCCTTATAATGAGTTCTACAAACTTTGGTAAGATGCTTCAGAACCTTTTCGGGAAAAAAAAATGGAAACAAATATAGAGTAGACTCAAAGAGGCTGTCAGCCTTTACAACTGCTTTAACAAATTTTTTTCAACTGTTTAATTCATTTTTCATTTTTAAAGCAATCCCACCCATCCATCTATGTCTCCATGCCTCTGAGGCCTTGTACACACGACTGAGAAACTCGACAGAATCCATCAAGAAACTTGGTGGCAGGGCTTTTTTGCTGAGGAAATTTGTTGTGTGTACGTTTTTCATCGAGGAAACTGTCGAGGAACTCGACAAGGAAAAAGTTCTCTTTTTCCTCAACGGGAGTCTCAATTTCCTCGTCGTGTTTCTCGTCGGGCTGGTTTTCGACGAGAAACTCAAGCGTGTGTATGCTAAGAAACCCTTGCATGCTCAGAATAAAGTATGAGACGGGAGTAAAAGTAGCATTTGTAATGGAGATAACACATTTTTCACGCTGTAACAGACTGAAAAGTGCAAATCGTCTCCGACCAAACTTTTACTTAACACGCAGTAACATGAGATTAGCAAAAGCAGCCCCAAGGGTTGTGCCAGTGGAATCGAACTTCCCCTGCCATTGTATGTGTTGTACGTCACCGCGTTTGAGAACGAGGAGATTTTGGGCCAGATTCACAGAGGAGATACGACGGCGTATCTCCTGATACACCGTCGTATCTCCTGTTGTACTGTATCTATGCGGCTGATTCATAGAATCAGTTCCGCATAGATAGCCCTGAGATCCGACAGGTGTAATAGACTTACACCGTCGGATCTTAGGATGCAATACTTCGGCCGCCGCTGGGGGGAGTTTGCATCGTATTCCAGCGTCGGGTATGTAAATTAGCAGTTACGGCGATCCACAAAGGTTTTTCCCGTCATTACGTCGTCGCTAGTAATTTTTTCCCGTCGCAAAGTTAGGCCTCCTTTAACATGGCTTAATTTTAGTCGAGCCATATTAAAGTATGGCCGTTGTTCCCGGGTCGAATTTCAAATTATTTTTGTTTTGGCGTAAGACATCCGGGAATATGAATGGACGCTACGCACGTCGCCGTTCGAAAAAATGACATCACATCGCGCAAAGCACGGCGGGAATTTCGAAACTGAGCATGCGCAGTACGTCCGGCGCGGGAGCGTGCCTAATTTAAATGGTACACGCCCCATTTGAATTGGGCGGGCTTGCGCCGGACGTGTTTACGATACACCGCCGCAAGTTTACAGGTAAGTGCTTTGTGGATCAGGCACTTACACTGAAAACTTGCGGCGGTGTAACGTAAACGGGTTACGTTACACGGCCGCAAATATTCGTAAATCTGGCCCTTTGTCTTGACAGTGTGTACGCAAGGCAAGCTTGTCGAGTTCCTCGACAAGCCTAACAAGGAACTCGTCGAGGAAAACGATGTGTCTCGCCCGAGATGGGTTCCCCTCCAAGAGAATACCAGGCCCATGGGTCTGGTGCGGATTTAAAGGGGAACCCCCTACGCTGAAAAAACGGCGTGGGGGTCCCCCCAAAATCCATACCAGACCCGTATCCGAGCAGCAGCCCGGCCGGTCAGGAAAGGGGGTGGGGACAAGCCGTGCCAGGCAGCATGCCCTCAACATGGTGAGGTAGGTGCTCTGGGGCAGGGGGCGCCCTGTGGCGCCCCCCCACCCCAAAGCACCCTGTCCCCATGTTGATGAGGACAGGGCCTCTTCTTGACAACCCTGGCCATTGGTTGTTGGGGTCTGCAGGTGGGGGGATTATCGGAATCTGGGAGCCCCCTTTAACAAGGGGGCCCCCAGATACCGGCCCCCCACCCTAGGTGAATGAGTATGGGGTACATCGTACCCCTACCCATTCACCTGGAGGAAAAGTGTAACAAAAAAATAAACACTACACAGGTTTTTAAAATATTTTATTAGTCAGCTTCGGGGGTCTTCTTCCCACTTCCCCGCTCTCCGGGGGTGTTCTTCTGACTTCGGGGGTCTTCTTCCGTCTTCTCCGCTCTCTTCTTCTGCTCTCTTCTTCTGCTCTCCGCTCTCCCCGATTCTTGTCCCGCTCTCCGGTGCCTTCTGCTGGGCTGCACTGCCGCTATCTTCTTTGTAGCTCTTTTACTAGCGGTAGCGGCCAGCCCAGTCTTCCGGACCGACGCCTTACGTAAACGGCATAGCTAAATCCAACGGGCGCAAGTACGTTTCTGAATCGGCGTATCTACCTCATTTGCATATTCTACGCGTACATCTACGGAAGCGCCCCTAGCGGCCAGCGTAAATATGCACCCAAAATACGACGGCGTAAGAGACTTACGTCAGTCGTATCTTGGAAAAAAACTAACGTAAATGCCTTTCTGAATAGGCGTAAAGATGGGACGGCGCACATTTAAATAACCCCCATTGTCTTGAGGTATTAATTTCCTTCATGTCCTTTCTCTGAAATAGAGATACAGACAAAAACAAAGACTATCCAAAACCAAAACTCAAACCATAAGTCAATCCTTATTTTTTTTTATTTTTTTATTCTATATTTTATTGTTTTTTAATCAATTTTATACAAACAAACATACTTCAATTGCATATGTATCACCTATATAACATATCAGAAATCGATTCTGCAATACAAGGAATTTACAGAGCATTTCAGTTCCAAAATGTTTCCTTTTCTAGATATACTAACGGTATAGATAATCTTCATCGTCCTTCCTATTTATCAAGCCGGCACAACAAAAAACAAAAACAGAACAAAAACAAACAAAACAAAAACAGAGAGAAAAATATATATATATATATATATATATATATATATATAAATATTCCTCCGCCAGTGCATGTTGACCATTTTTTATTAAACTTCTCTTCTCTGCCTTGAATAGTAGCACTACCTCTTTCCATAGTATATATTTCAGCTATTTTTTTAAGCCACTGCGAGACAGAGGGAGATGATTCCAACTTCCAGAGAGCTGATACACATGACTTGGCTGCATTCAGAAGATGAACAGTCATCGAATTACTATATTTACGCCTAGAAAGCTCTGAAAGATGGAGCAAGTATCTGGCTGGTTCAGAACCCAGGTCCTGACCTGTATCATTATTGATACATTTGACCAAAATGCTCACTTAGTCGATATTATGTCCAAATGTGCCATCTATGTAGGATCTGCTCTGTACGTGCAACTCACGCGATCATCAGCTGTGATTGGTCACAGCTGATCATGTGGTAAGAAGCCTCTGTCAGAGGCTTCTTACCACGATCGGAGATGTGGCATGTTACACTGACACGCCGCACTAGCAATCGCCACACTGCGCGCTCCCACGGACGCGCGTCGGGATTTTATCCTGTTGGATGTCATATGACACCCAGAAAGGATAACAGAACCACTGTCAATCTGCTATAGGCCGGGCGGGAAGTGGTTAAACTTCCCTCTATGTGATCCTCATATGGATGTTTTTAGCAGTTTATCAGCATTGAGTTTATGGGCTGTTGTCTGAACGTCCTAAAATTGCATTCAAGAGCAGTTCTGACCACAAAAAATGCTGAACATTGAAAAACGTGCATAAATGCTCATAATCACCCATAGACGCTCATAAACATGCATAAACTCTAGGCACGTTTAGCACTTCAGCGCCAATTAAATAAACACCCAATCCCCAAACTCTGGTAAACTCTTTTGAAAAAATGCAGCTTATACACGATCGGAATTTCCGATGAAAAAAGTCAGACGGAATTTTTTCATCGGATATTCCGACAGCGTGTGTGCCCCAACTGAGTTTTTCCTTCGGAAATTCCGACAGACTTAGAAAGAGAACATGTTCTCTTTTTTTCAGATGGAAAGAATTTCTATCGGAAATTCCGTTCGTCTGTATGGAACTCTGAGAAAAAAACATGCATGCTCAGAATCAAGTCGAATCAAGTCGATGCATGCTTGGAAGCATTGAACTTAATTTTTCTCGGCTCATCGTAGTGTTGTACGTCACCACGTTCTTGGTGGTCGGAATTCGGTGTGACAGTGTGTATGCAAGACAGCTTGAACGGAATTCCGTCGTTTATCCCGACGGAAATTACGATTGTGTGTACAAGGCATTAAAAAAAACTCCAAAAAACGCGCTGATGGCCCTCTAAATTTCATAAAAACAAGGATATTAGGTGGTAGTATATATTAACATGGTCCATTTATTATAAGAATTAAATATTTAAAAGACAATCCTTTAAGTTACAGATCAACTCCAGCACTGTGGTGAACAATCCATATAGGATGGTATAACCAGCAATATAAGCTATGTTCAAATGATATAATATACACCAGCAGCCACCAGCAGATTCAAGGGATAAGAGCTCACAGGTTCAATCGCCACGCCAGAGACTGGAACACACAGTACCTTAGGGGCAGATGAAAAAGAGGCGGTGGTAGGGAGATGGTCGTCACACCATCAGCAGAGACCTGGCATCAGGTAGTCCGTGCAGCCTCAAGGGTCACCACAGGATGGAAAAGACAGGATCCTCCGGCGAATCCTGCAGCCGGGGACACAGAGCGATGTGGTCTGTGAGGACGGGCGCTTGTTCCGTACGAGCGCGCTGACGTCACACGGCCGGGACGCCACTCAGCGATCAATAGAGTCAAACACAGATGTGGTTAGAGCCCTCTGGTGGAGAATTCGTAGAGTACACATTCCCATACAGAATAGTGGAAGCTGCCAGCGAGATAAAAACTTTTTGGATTTTAGTGTGTTGGTGTGTTGGTACTTCCGGGTGCCTTTATCTTCGCAGCTCTGGCTCATCTTTCCTACACCTTATTGATGAACTAACCAAATAATTATTTTTACTTAGAACGTTGCTATCCCTGTTTTAGCGCCTGTGTATTTGTTGAGTTTTTATGTACAAGGCATTAGGTGAGTTTATACGCTGACTTTATCCTATCAGGGTAAACAGCGTTTACAAGAAACCAGTGTGCATGAGGCCTAGTACATTATGTCTGAATAACTTTAAAGTTCTATTGATATAACTTTTCAAGCTGGAAATGAGTAGGACCTATAAAGTTGATCCATCAACCATTATCAAAAAATAAAACAATGTACCCCGATGACATTATACATACAAAAGTATATTAATATATATTAAAGTATAACCAAGGCAAAACTTTTGTTTTTTTTAGTTCTGGATAAAGTGTAGAGGATAAGAAAACATTTTGGGGTTGTATTGCTGTCTGTGCTCCCATTAGGGAGATTCACTCTCTGTATTTGTCCTGTTTACCATTATCATTGAAAGTGAAAGTGTCCCTAGAAAAGTAATAGAGGGGAAATCTTCCAATAGTGACACGTGTTCTGGTGGCCTGGGGATCCCCAAGGAATTTGCGTTAATTTGCAAGGATTTCTTCTCACTTCCTGCTTGGCTATGGGACAGGATTAGAAGGAAAATCTCTGAAATGGGACACAAATGGCGGAAAAAATTGACAGGGGTTGTAACCCTCCCTTACTCTATCCCCCCCCCCCCCCCCAAAAAAAAAAGTTTTGCCTATAGTTCTACTTTAAGTATTGAATATTTAATATTATTATTGATGTTTAAAATTCTTATGTTATACATTTTCAAGCTGGAAATAGGACCTATGAAGCTGATCCATCAATCAAGTTCTAAAGAAGCAATGTTCCAGGTCCTACAGTATTTGTTGTCAGTAACAGCTATTTTTTTTACAGCAGAGGTCAAAATGCTATAACAAACACAACACAAAAGAAACCGTGACCAATACTGGCATTGCCCTAGTACTTTGGTAAAAGTATGAAAAAAATCTTAGATAGATACGACCGGCCGGACTCAGAGATACGACGGCGTATCAGGAGATACGACGGCGTATCAGGAGATACGCCGTCGTATCTCTTTCTGAATCCGGCCCACTGTCCGTACGTGTAAAAGGGCCTTAAAGTGGCCTGGAAATTAAAATTTTTAACCTTAGATTGATGCTCATTTTGTCTACGGGAATCAGCTAGTTTTTTTTAAATCGAAGCTGTACTTACCGTTTTAGAGAGCGATCTTCTCCGCCGCTTCAGGGTATGGGCTGCGGGACTGGGCGTTCCTATTTTGATTGACAGTCTTCCGAAAGGCTTCCGACGGTCGCATCCATCGCGTCACGATTTTCCGAAAGTAGCCGAACGTCGGTGCGCAGGCGCTGTATAGAGCTGCACCGACGTTCGGCTTCTTTCGGCTACTCGTGACGCGATGGATGCGACCGTCGGAAGCCTTTTGGAAGACTGTCAATCAAAATAGGAACGCCCAGTCCCGAAGACCATACCCGGAAGCGGCAGAGAAGATCGCTCTCTAAAACGGTAAGTACAGGTTCGATTTTAAAAAAACTAGCCGATTCCCCTAGACAAAGTGAGCATCAATCTAAGGTTAAAAAAATTTTTTAGGGTGAACTCCCGCTTTAACAAGCAAGTGTAAAGAAGCATATTTTTAAAGAAGTAATTGATATATTTACAAAACATTCACTGTAGGTAAATCTTTCTTATGCATTTTTTCTTAATATACAGTCATTTATTCACATGAAGTAAATGTTTGGTTATTGTCACTTTTACTGATTTATGAGTATGCCCAGTATTGCTATATTTCATTATTATAGCCCATATTTTTGATACAAAAAGTATTTAAAAAATATTCTATTATCCAAAAAAAGACCCACTTTACAAATAACCAGAATTAGAATAGTCCAATGAAAAAAGTTAAATAATTCTACAAAAAGTAGGATTGTACTATCAATTCTAATGTGTAACTTTTCTGTCCTTCTTGCCCTTAGAATCTGATGAACGAGGCCGGAATATAAGCATGAACTATTACAGCCATTAAGGGAGCGGCTGTGCAAACTGTGGGGTTCTCCAGGGCATCATGGATTCTGCAAGGTATGATCTATTTACTGTAAGCAAATTTGTGCCAAAAGAGCCCATAGTGACTCATTGAGAGACAAACATCTTCTTGAGGTAATAATATTTTGCTTTTAATTATCTTTAATAGACTAGTGAGTCTTTTGAAGCAACCTTTAGAACACATTTCCACTTGAAAATGATGGGTGTGAGTATTATAATACTTCATTTGTAAGTGTTAACATCTAAAGTCCATTCATTCCACTGGGACTCGTAAGCAAATTTTAATTGCTACAAGCCTTGGATAAAATAATATAATAAAATTAACCCTTTTAATTTTAAGAAGGAAAATAAATGAATCAGTGAACCTAATTGGTGCACCCATGACACAATAGCTGTTTTGATTTTTCTGTATGTAAACACAGAATAATAACAATACCAAATAACTGTCATCAATCTGGAAACAATAAGAGCATGAAACATGTTGTTTTAAGATAAGAGAATAAAACATACAATTATTCTTGTAGCAAGTTTGAAAGGTATAGCATTCATGCTTAATGCAATTGAACTCCATTGAGACTTTTCATATTTATCTATATTGGTGTCTTACTGGGATTTGATTTGTACTTAATAGTTGGAAAGAAATGTAGTCCTACAAAGCTTTTTTTTACATTTTACCTTATAATGAGCAACTAAGTTGCTCAGCTGAATTAATTGTTAGCCTCTTCAGTAAAATGCATATAATTGGGTTAATACCATCATCCTAGAATTAATTGAATAGAGATAGGGCACCCCAGAACCCAAAAATACCCAAAAATTGAGAAAACGGGCAATAGGACTATTACAGTACAAGATGAGTAGATATACTCAGAAAGAGCAAGTATATTAGAATTTTGAATACATTTATTAACATAGTATCAAGATAAAAACATCAAACAACCTAAACACTAAAAAATAACAATACAAATATCGTGACAACCATACGTGTCACCAAAAGTGAAATCCCCCTGGGGAGATCCCGGTGGATGAAGAGGTCACCATAAGGGGGTCTCTACTAGTTTCGCGACATATGTCGCTGCATCAGGAGAAGTTCTGAAATGAGTTAATATAAAAACATAAACTATAAAAAGGTTGAACAGGTGTAAAAATTCATGCAGGTCAACCTACCATCAAGAACAAATATATAGTTAAACATTGGGGAACAAGGACTGTGTCGCTTACCTAAGAGCATATATCCCATCAGCTCAGACGCCAGAGACACCGAGGGGGGTGTCTCCCATGGCGGCCAGGGGGGCGGATGTGGAAATGGACCTATCAACTAGATATTAAGGCAACTATGATTACAAGCTATATTAATAGTGAGGGCAGTGGGGGTGTGCAATTGTGAATGTGTGAACCAAAAAATGCGTGTGGAAAGAGTGAGGTGTGAGTGTGGCAGATGTGAGGGTGGAGGGAAAAAGGAGGGGGAGGTGAGGGGGAGAGAAGTGAGGGGGAAGTAGAAGGAAGGAAGAGGAATGAGAGAAGGCAGAGAAGGGAGGGAGGGAAAGGAAGGGGAGGGGGGGGAGAAAGGGTGGTATTTTTAGATATGGAGGGATGCCTGTTTGAGTTCTGACTGTATTGAAAAGCTCTCATATAGTGGGTATGCCTTTGTGTTACCCTAATGCCAGCTGACACTTCATATTCACTTTAAAAGGGATTCATCAACTTGCAACTTTAGTTTCACCCATAACTGTGCTCTATGCTTTAAGTTCCATTCAAAGTGGTTCTAAAGGCAGTCCCCCCTCCCCAATACTTACCTAAGCCCCATCTCGATCCAGCGATGTGCATGTGAGCCTCGGCTCTCCGGGGACTGTCCCTCCTCATTGGCTGAGCCAGCAGCTGGAGCCATTGGCCATTGAGCCAATATGGAGAAAGAGGGGTGGGGCCAAGCCACAGCTCTGTGTGTGTGTGTGTGTGTGTGTGTGTGTGTGTGTGTGTGTGTGTGAATGAACGCAAAGCCACGGCTTGGGAACAAGCCTGCTATTGCAAGCTGCTTGCTTTGGGGGCACTCAGCAAGAGAGAGGGACCAAGAGCAAAACCGCTGCACAGAGCAGATGGTTATGATTTAATTTTTTAAAGAGAGCCTTCAATATCAATTTAAGCTGATAATTATACTTTTGATTTGTTTCCTGAATTTGCCTCTGCCCCCCACCCCCAGCAACTGCATAATTCACACTGCCTATCTGCCCTGGGCCAGCACCCTTTTGCCTCCGGCATACTGTGTAATGTGTAAAGAGGTGGCTAGATAAAGGGAATTATGACCATTTGTGTTTTTAGTTATTATTCTTTAGTATGTCTTCCCAAATAGGTTCTAGTTGGAAGGGGCAGAAAAGTTACAGAAGTATATTTGCAAAGATTTTGTGTGAAAAGGGAGGGGAAACGAAGATGTAATGGGAGAGTTCTTTTAACCTCTCTAGCGGTATTATTTCAGATTTTAGGTGCTGAAAGCGGTACCATTATTTGCAAGGAAATTTGGCGTTTTATAGTGTAGGCCTGTAATTCTTAGGAATAACTCACTTAAATCTGACCAAACAAGAGTCTAGTAGGCATACCGGGTATGAATTTTTTTTAAAAAACAAAATCATAAATTATAATATAGGAAATAATTATAAATAATTGTAACAAATAATAATATAATTATAATAAAAATTATTCAATAATGTAATCAACTCAAAATCACTGAAATTTGCTCAGTTGCAGAATTGTCGCTGTCATTACTTTTTTTTTTTATGACGAATTTCTCCACCAATGGCTATCGCACAATTCTGCAAGTGATTATAATTTATTATCGCTGTTTTCTAGCTGCTCTAAAACCATTTTTGACATAAAGGGACACTTTTGGTTGCTATGGACAATCTACAGTTTGCAGGCAGAAAGAACAGTTTTTATTATATAAAAGAACATGTAGGGCACTGGGCAGACCACTAGAGACAAGGGGGGGGGGGTATTTTTTACATACAGTACTGTAATCTATAAGATTACAGTACACTGTATGTAAGGTGTTTGTTTACCTTTTTGAATTTAGCGCTGTTCTCCGCCCCCGTGCATCGTAACGTCGCAGGGAACGGAGATCGGCGGCACACAGAGGCACTGTGTGAATCGAGCGAGCACCCGCTCGCTCACACAGCACGGTGGCATCGCTGGATCCAGGGACAAGGTAAGTAAACACTGCCTGTGGATTCAGCGAGGTGAGCCCAAGTCTGACTCGGGGTTACCGATCGCAGCAAAAAAATGTAACCCCGAGTCAGACTCAGGAATACCGCCAGGGAGGTTAAAGCCTCTTTTTTAAGAGCCTCTGTTTTGGTCCTGACCATCAATGAAGGAGGGGTTGAAGAGTTTTTGGTGGTGAGATGCCCAGGGAGACGACAGTTGTTTGAGCATGACAAGCATAAGAGGTCTTAAAACAGTGTATTGTGGTGCAAAATAAAATTGATAACAAGGCTAGTCCTCAAACCTTTTAGTGTAGTCTGTGTGTAATCCAGAGAGGCAGCTGATCCCATAGTCATATATTTGACCAGAAACTTGCTGACTGGTGCTAGTCAGTGATTCCATTCTCTTCTATAAATGTTTTATGCATTTACCAGACTTAAAGAGGAAGTAAGCCCTGATGGGTTTTACTTCCTCTTTTTTCCCCTGCAGCATAATAGGCTTTTACTTTGACTTACTTATGTTGCACTTACCTGCAAAAGAAGCCAGTGATGTCCCCGCTGTCCCCACTGATGGCTGCATCCATCTTCACCCCTCTTCCTTCCTCCCCTGTTACTGGCCGGAGTCACGTGAAGTCACAGCACAAGCCCCTTAGATGTCGGCGCAAGACTATATGGTAAATATCTCCTAAACCAGGTATATGCAATTAGCGGACCTCCAGCTGTTGCAGAACTACCAGTCCCATGAGGCATAGCAAGACTCTGACAGCCACAAGCATGACAACCAGAGGCAGAGGCATGATGTGACTTGTAGTTTTGCAACAGCTGGAGGTCCGCTAATTGCATATACCTGTCCTAAACCATGCAGGTGTAGGAGATATTTTCAACACCTACTGGTAAGCCTTATTATAGGCTAACCTGTAGGCACAAGTGGTGTAACAGAGTTTACAACCACTTTAATTGATCCTTATTACATGGAGTCATATTGCGGATATAGCAAAATCCAAGATGTCATACATGAGGTTACAGGAGTGAACCCAAACCACTGCATTCATTCATTTAATATTAGGGATGAGCCGAACACCCTCAACCCCCCCCCCCCCGTCTATGGGACTCGAAGGTTCAAATTCAAAAGTGCTCATTTTAAAGTCTAATATGCAAGTTATTGTCGTAAAACATCTTTAAGAACCCTGGTCTTGCCCCAGGGAGCATGTATCAATGGAAAAAAAAGTTTTAAAAATGGTTGTTTTTTCAGAAGTAGTGATTTTAATGATGCTTAAATAAAAAAAATAAAAAAATGAAAAATTCCTTTAAATATTGTACCTGCTGGATGTCTATAGTATGCCTGTGAAAACGTCTTCGAGAACCCGGGTCTTGCCCCAGGGAACATGTATCAATGGAAAAAAAGTTTTAAAAACGGTCGTTTTTTTCAGGACTGAAAAAACAACTGTTTTTAAAACATTTTTTCCATTGATACATGTTCCCTCGGGCAATACCCGGGTTCTCAAAGACGTTTTAACAGGCATACTATAGACACCCAGCAGGTACAATATTTAAAGGAATTTTTCATTTTTTTTATTTAAGCATCATTAAAATCACTGCTCCTGAATCTTTAGGTGCAAACTACAGAGCACACGGCCAGTACACACCAAGTAGCTTTAGGTGCAAACTACAGCGCACACGGCCAGTACACACCAAGTAGCTTTAGGTGCAAACTGCAGAAGTAAGAATACTGCAGTTAGCACAATCACTTGCCTGCCAGTAAATTAGGATGAACTGATCTAGCTAAACTATACAGTGTATAAATATATGTACAACACCTGGGATGTATATATATCCTCTACACACTGTAACATTAACTGACTAGCCTGCCTGCCTGCTCTATCTACCTGCAAAAAATTACAATCTCTCTGTCCTCTCTTAACCACCGCAACACACTACACAAGGCCGACCTGCAGGCGGCCTTTTATAGTGTGGGGCGTGTACTAAACCCCCTGAGCCATAATTGGCCAAAGCCACCCTGGCTTTGGCCAATTATGGCTCTCCGTTTTTTGCAAGCTGTGATTGGACAAGCATGCGGGTCATAGTGCATGCTTGGCCAATCATCAGCCAGCGATGCCGCAGTGAATTATGGTCTGTAAAACGTAACTTGAATTTGGCGCGAACGACCCGTTTTGTTTGTATTTCAACGAACAATCGAACATACGATGTTCAAGTCGAACATGGGTTTGACTCGAATACGAAGCTCATGCCTATTTAATATACTGTGTATATATATATATATATATATATATATATATATATATATATATATATATATATATATATATATATATAGATAGATAGATAGATAGATAGATAGATAGATAGATATATGTAGCGGCCTGTTACATTAAATTTAGAGGGTAGTCAGAGATTTAATTACCTCTGACTGTATTGTTTTACCAAATTTGGGCCTCTGTTCCAGCCGTGGCTGTACTGTGAGTGACCACTATTGTTGTCTGGGGTGTTGGTCCCACCCTTGGCCAGCAGTCGAGTCAAGGTGTATTGGGTGATTTTCCTCGGCAGCCAATCAGTGGAGGTTGATCGCCTCGCTGTGCATGCTGGGGGAGAGTACTTAAGGGACAGATGTCATTAGTTCAGGGTCGTCATGGTCCATTCCTGGTCAGTCGTCCCACCACCCCCGTGAGTGGCCCTCATGGCCGGGGGTGCGTGTTCAAGTGTTCCTGGCTTCGGGACCACGTTGGTACGGAGCTGTAATTTATCAAGTAGGCCCGGTAGTTAGGCTGAGTCTATGCTTGCAGAGTGGTCCTGTGCTGTCCGTCCTAGAGGGAGGAAGCCACTTAATGAAGCACCTATTCTGGAGAGCACCGAGCAGAAGGCTGGTACACTCAGAAGAGGCCTTGAACTTCGTACTAATACTGAGAGGCCAAGTGAAGGTCGCCTGTCAGTTTTGAGTTCACAAGAATCTATTTCAAGAAGAGATCCTGGTGCTTAATCCTATGCTGAGAGGATTCTGGACCGAATATATCTCCACCTTTGGGAAGGTCTGTGGCAGAGACTTTACCAAGTTTCCTTGCGACACCCTGGCTGCTAGGCTAGTGAGAGGGGGCTATTCAGGTGCGCAATATCCGCTCTGGCTAGAGTGGCGACGAAAGCTGTGTTTTCTGGAAGCAGGAGTGCTTCCGAACAAAAGTTTTACACCTGAACCTACTACCTATTACCCTTCCACCTCTTCAACTTCTACTTTTATTCTTTTACCACGTTTGGTAAATAAAGCATAGAAAAAGAAGCGCAACGTGTGGACATTGGACATTTTATCAACTCTCATCTGATACCCTAGACGGTGAAGAAATAGAGGTAACATGCCATCCAAACCAAACCAGCAGGTCTTTCAGGGGTTGTGCTACATATACCGTATTTATTGGCGTATACGGCGCACTTTTTCCCCCTTAAAATAAGGGGAAAATCATGGGTGCGCGATATACGCCGATCCCCGCTTCCCGCGCCGTGCTACTGTGCCGCCTCCTAGCCTTTATGCGAAAGTAGCCGAGCGTGCCTGAGTGTACTGCGCTCGGTATATGTCGGCGGCGGCATTCAAACACAGCGCGGGAAGCGGGGATCGACTTAGAAACAGCGGGGGAGAAGCGGGGAGGACAACACCAGGGCCGCAGACGGATGCCGGGCAAGACACCGACGAGGGGCATTCAAACTGTAAGTATTTTTTTTTTTTCAGAAAATTTTCCTTCCAGGTTGGGGGTGCACGCTATACGCCGGGGCGCGCTATACGAAGATAAATACGGTATATATAGATATGTAGCAGGTACTTCTCCAGACTGATCTAATCTATTAGGGGACAGCTGTCTGCTGCAGTAGCGTGGGCTTTTTCACCCCCCCCCTTTCTCTCTTCACACACAGACACTCAGGACTGCTTGTTGGAAACTATTAGAGGTTGTCTGTAAACTCTCTATTGGAAGAGCCTGAGCCAATCATGAGACAGCAGCAAAGGACTGTGGGAGAGGAGATAAAAAGGCAGAGGAACTAGGCCAGAGCCTCTATTTGCCTGCGCCCCTTCAGGAGAGCATCTGCACTCTATGGCCGGGATTCAGATACATTGGCATATCTTTGAGCTGGCGTAGCGCATCTCATATGCACTACGCCGACGTAACTTAGAGAGGCAAGTACTGTATTCACAAAGCACTTGCTCCCATATGTACGCCGGTGTAACCTAAATGGGCCGGCGTAAGCCCGCCTAATTCAAAGTAGCAAGGCCGTGGGCGTGTTGTATTTAAATTAACCGTGACCCCATGTAAATGAGTGGCCGAACGAACGGCGCATGCGTGCGCATGCTCACAATCACTTCGAAATTTACTCCATAACATGCGCCGGCTCAATGCCTGTGACGTGAACGTAACCTACGCCCAGCCCTATTCACGTACGACTTACGTAAACGACGTAAAAATATACGCTTGTTCCGACGTCCATACTTTGCATTACCTGCGCCTCATATAGCAGGGGTAACTTTACGCCAGCCAGCGTAAATATGCACCCAAGATACGACGGCGTAGGAGACTTACGTCGGTCGTATCTTGGCCAAATTCAGGCATATTCCAGAATACTCGTAAAGATATGACGGCGCACATTTGGACTTACGACGGCGTATCTGGAGATACGTCATCGTAAGTCCTTTCTGAATCCCGGCCTGAGTGTGTGTGGAATTGCGGCCTACCAAGGGGCACACAGCCTGCAACTCCAGCCCAGAGGAACAAATTATGAATGCAGCTCCAGCCCAGAGGAACAGATTGTTCATGAAGCTCCAGCCCAGAGGAACAGATTGTTCATGCAGATCCAGCCCAGAGGAACAGACTGTCCATGCTAAAGAAGGACACCCTGCAACAGCTCAAGGACTGAATGCCACTGCGACACACCTGCATCTAAGATCGATTGATCGCTCAGGGGAGGACCGCTGACTGTGTACAGGATTTGGTGAGGGGGCTTGCCCAGGAACCTTTAATGTTTTTCATAGAATACCACATCCAAATATTGTCCACAGAGTTCTGGTGAAGATAATAAAATGCAAAGCTTTGCTTCCAGGACATTGCGGTTATTAAGAGAGAAATGCTTCAATATGAAAGACAAAAGTACACACAAAGTCATCTGTGAACAGTCGCAGAAAATAGATAGAGACCAAACTATGGATGACGGTTACTCTTAAAGGGGACACACCACGGGTATTGAGATTATTTCACTGAGTGTGTACTAGAGGTATCGTAGGCTGGGCCTGGGGTTCCCCATTTAGCCACAGCATCCCACACACACCAAAAGTTATTGGGGAGTCTATTTAATCTGTACATATTGTTACCTATTGCTTTTGTTGTTTGCATAGTGTTCCGTACTGTTTTCTTTAAACTGTTTCAACCAAGTCAAGTCATGGGTACTTACACAGGTACTGGCTGACTAATGTTAACCTGAATTTTACTTTTTTTATTCCATTAATCACATTGCTAGGTGTGCCAGTTCATTGGGGTTGAAAGGGCAGAGTAACGGACTGAACAAACAAAAACAGCTCCCTCGGGGGTCTGCTACAGATAGATATATAGATAGTGTATTCAAAGCTCTAGTGTTGCCGGAGCTATATACAGTATCTCACAAAAGTGAGTACACCCTACAGCACTCATATGTCTATTTCCCAGAGACAACCTCTGTATATTAAGCTGAGCGTGTGCACTCAACTTCTTTGGTCGATCATGGGGAGGCCTGTTCTGAGTGACCTGTCCTGTTAAACCGATGTGTGGTCTTGGCCACCATGCTGCAGCTCAGTTTCAGGGTCTTGGCAATCTTCTTATAGCCTAGGTCATCTTTATGTAGAGCAACAATAATTTTTTTCAGATCCTCAGAGATTCCTTTGCCATAAGGTGCCATGTTGAACTTCCAGTAACCAGTATGAGAGAGTGAGAGCGACAACACCAGATTTAACACACCTGCTCCCCAATTTACACCTGAGACCTTGTAACACTAATAAGTCACAGGACACCAGGGAAAATGGCTAATTGGGCCCAATTTGGACATTTTCACTTAGGGGTGTACTCACTTTTGTTGCCAGCAGTTTAGACATTAATGGCTGTGTGTTGCGTTATTTTGAGGGGACAGAAAATTTACACTGTTATACAAGCTGTACACTCACTACTTTGCATTGAAAGCATGAAAAGTCACATGAAAAGCTATAATAAAATATTTACAAAAATGTGATAGGTGTACTCACTTTTGTGAGATACTGTATATACTGAATGAATGATAGCAATAGCCTGGATTCATTTCTGTGACCTTGTGTCTAAAATCCTGGATTTTCCTATAATTTTTATAATTCAAATGAAGATTTAATTGTTTATTCACTATGGTGATTTATGATATGCAATTTATGATATAAGAGCGTGGCTCCTTTGTTTCTTTTTCACATTATAGGTGTTTTTTACACTTTACAACAAACAGCTCTTTATTGTGGTTTGGTTGTTTTTTGCTTACTGGTTTGTGTGGGTTTGGAACCTTCGGTTCCTATTATTTCTTTCATTTAATGAATGGGAAGTGCTCTGTGCTGGGTGGCTTTCTGTTCATTCACAAAATGAAGCATAGTAAACACAGTTTTCTATTCACAGTGAACAGTGAACACAGTGAGCTAGCCCCTTCCCCCGCTCTGCATCCTGAAACATCCCCCGCAGTAGCCGGGGAGAGGAGTCGAGGGAAGTCAGCAGCCCTGCAGGGTGGGGGGCAACACGAGCGGAAACCCGGGCAGTAGGGGAATCAGCACCACTCACACCTTGCACACCCACTTCCCACACCTATGCAGTACAGGTCCTGAACATTTTCATGTTATGGTGTAAGATGCTATAATTGTGAAGAAAGTATAATTTTGCAAAGGGTTGTTGGAGAAAAAAAAAATAAACTCTTTGGGTCGGATTCAGGTAGATCGGCGCATCTTTCTGCCGGCGTAGCGCATCTCATATGCGCTACGCCAACGTAACACAGAGAGGCAAGCAGAGTATTCACAAAGCACTTGCTCCCTACGTTGCGCCAGCGTAACGTAAATTATGCGGCGTAAGCCCGCCTAATTCAAAGTAGGTGGACGGTGGGCGTGATCCATTTAAATGAACCGTGACCCCATGCAAACGATGGGCCGAATGAACGGCGCATGCGCCGTCCCGTGGACGCTTCCAAGTGCGAATGCCCAGAATCACGTCGGAACGAACGCCTAAGATACGTTGAATCACTGAATGTAACCTACGCCCAGCCCTATTCACGTAGTACTACGTAAACGACGTAAAATACGACGGCTGTTCCGTCGTCCATACCTTTGCATGGGCTGCACCTCATATTGGTGGAATAACTTTACGCCGGACATACATACGTAGGCCCTTGGGTCTGCTATGGATTTTAAGGAGACACCCCGTGCGCCGAAAAAACAGCGTGGGGTTCCCCCCAAAATCCATACCAGACCCGTATCCGAGCAGCAGCCCGGCCGATCAGGAAAGGGGTGGGGATGAGCGAACGCCCCCCCCCCTCCTTAACCGTGCCAGGCCGCATGCCCTCAACATAGGGGGGGTAGGTGCTTTGTCCCCATGTTGATGAGGACATGGCCTCTTCCCGACAACCCTGGCCGTTGGTTGTCGGGGTCTGCAGGAGGGGAGCCCCCCAGATGATGTCCCCCAACCTTGGTTGAATGAGTATGGGGTACATCGTACCCCTACCCATTTACCTGGTGGAAAAAAATATGTAAAAAAAACACTACACAGGGTTATTAAAGTAATTTATTAGTCAGCTCCGGTGCCCCCTCTCTTCTTTAGCTCTTTTACGAGGGGGGGCTGCTTCTTCGATGTCTTCTGGGGGGGGTGTGCAGGTCTTCACCGTTGTCTGGTTCTCTTCCGCCGGGGGGGCCCCCTCCCAGACTTCTCCTTCAACGTCTTCGGCAGGGGTTCCCGGGCTTCTGTCGCCTTCTGCCTTCTTCTTCTCTTCTTCTTCTTCGATGTTGACACGTCGCTTCCTCCCGCTGTAATGCCGTGTGCGCGGCTCGCACCGATTTATATAGGCCTCTTATGACCTCACAGTCCCATCATGCTCCGGGTGCACGGAGCATGATGGGACTGTGACGTCATAAGAGGCCTATATAAATCGGTGCGAGCTGCACACACGGCATTACAGCGGGAGGAAGCGACGTGTCAACATCAAAGAAGAAGGCGACAGAAGCCCGTGCACCCCCCGCTGAAGACGTCGAAGGAGAAGCCCGGAAGGGGGGCCGCTGTAAAAGAGCTAAAGAAGTAAAGAAGAAAGCGCCCCCCCCCCGGCGGAAGAGAACCAGACGGCGGTGAAGACCTGCACACACCCCCCCCCGCCAAAGACGTCGAAGGAGAAGCTTGGGAGGGGGACACTGTAAAAGAGCTAAAGAAGAAAGCGCCCCCCCCCGGCGGAAGAGAACCAGACGGCGGTGAAGACCATGTACACCCTCTATTTTCCTATGGGTAAAACTGCGAAGGAGCATACACATGGCTGGGATTCCCGACCAAAGCTCCATGCTTTCCTGTTGGGAAAACCTCTTGTGTGTAGGGGGAAAGACTGACCAAGCAGGTTCTCGGCTTTCCCCTCAGTATTTCCGACGGGAACTTTTCCCGTCGGAAATCCAACGCGTGTGTACGGGGCATTAGACCTGCTGCCTGAGAGGGTGGCCATGTGGCTGGATATAGGCCTGGTTTTGGGCCTTGCCTGTGGAGCCTGGGAGCATTGGAGGACCTCCAGATGTTTTGAGAGGCCAGAAAAGCCTGAATGTGGAGCTTGGATCTCAATGAAGTATGGTGTTTTCTACCTAGGGAGCTGGCAGCTGATCTTTCAAGTGTGTTATGGTCAGGAGCTACAATCACAGAATGCCAGGTTGGCTTCAAGGTTGTTTATGTGAGTACTTTTGTTCCCTTTTTGGAGAGTGCTAGCCTGCTAGTTCAAGGGTGCTCTGTGCCCTATAACTCTATCCCTGGAGTTTTATGAGCAATAAACTCCTTTTTGCTTTGCACCTTAAACTGTCTGGTGCCCATCTGTTCACATCCCACTATTGCCTAAGAGTAAGTGAAATGTCAGCCCACCCTCTCTCTGGGGATAACACAATGCTTCCTGCTACATTTTGCTTGTTTTTTTTGTGTAGCTTTTTGTCTGAGTATAGACATATATAGTAACAGTCTCCCTTAGTAAGTCATCCCCATTGTCATTAAAGGAATGTTAAAGAATATTCCATGGGATTACCTATTTGGCGTTTTTATTAATGTCTATACTTAAAACAATAATTGATGTGATTTTCAGATTTTTATATTGTGATTTCAAAATTGTTATTGTATTAAATCTTGAAATGTGTAGATTTTGCAGTTGAAGGTGCTCTTCGTGGCACAATGCAATTACTATGCCTCTCTAATAGCAACTATTAAGATAAGATATCAGCCTCACGGGTTGTGAATTGTTTCCAGTAAGGCAGCCTTCTTAACCACTTCAGCCCCGGAAGGATTTTTGCGATACGGCACTGCGTCGCTTTAACTGACAATTGCATGGTCGTGCAACATTGCACCCAAACAAAATTTACGTCCTTTTTTTCCCACAAATAGAGATTTATTTTGGTGGTATTTGATTACCTCTGCGACTTTTATATTTTTCGTTACAAACCAAAAAACAGCGATAATTTTAAAAAAAGCAGTATTTTTTACTTTTTGCTATAATAAATATCCACCAAAAATATATATGAAAAACATTTCTTTCTCAGTTTTGGCCGATATCTTCTACATATTTTTGGTAAAAAAAATAGCAATAAACGTATATTGATTGGTTTATGCAAAAGTTATTGTGTCTACAAAATAGGGGATAGATTTATGGCATTTTTTATTATTATTTTTTCTTTATTAGTAATGGCGGCGATCTGCGATTTTAATTGTGACTGCCACATTATGGTGGACACATTAGACACTTTTGACACTATTTTGGGACCATTGTCATTTATACAGCGATCAGTGCTATAAAAATGCACTGATTACTGTGTAAATGACACTGGCAGGGAAGGGGTTAAACACTAGAGGGCGATCAAGGGGTTAAGTGTGTCCTAAGGAGTGATTGTAACTGTAAGAGGGATTGTCTCACTAGAACATGACAGAGATCACTGCTCCCAATTACAGGGAACAGTAGATCTCTGTCATGTTGCTAGGCGGAACAGGGAAATGCCTTGTTTACATAGGCATCTTCCCGTTCTGCCTCTCCGTGACACGATTGCGAGCCCCCAGCGGACATCGAGTCCGCGGGACCCGCGGGCACAATTCACAGAGTACGCAGCAGGTGCACGCAAGCCCACTATGCCGCGATTTAAAGGGGACGTACAGGTATGCCCATTTGCGCAGCCGCTCCATTGTGCCGATGTACATCATCGTGCGCTGGTCGGCAAGTGGTTAAAGACTTACATTGTGAGAAATGAAGGTGTACAGCACAAATATTTTGCAAAGCAGAAAGTAGAATTTGCATATGTAATTAACATTCAAGCACTGGAAGACAGCAGACAGCTTTTCAATATTACTATCTACTAAGAACACCTACTTGTACACCCTCCATTACACCGCTTGGTGAAATAGATCATAATTTATCAAACTGTTTGAAATAACAACTGTCTTAACAAATTAAAACATACAAAGTATTTTGAAAACATGTACACGTTTATTGGTTGCTACTATATTTCATTAATCTATTAGACTGGAGTATTTCTTTACCAAAAGCGACTGGTAGACCTAGCATACTGTATTTTGTTTTGTATTCTAGCATACACACTTACAGTTGTTTTTCAACAGCTTAGGAATATTAAATTCCAGTCATCTAACTGTAGTTTAGATTGTTTGAAATTGCATGAAAATTTCTCCCTATACTGAACAGGAGGCCACACGTCTGTGCTTCTTCCTGAGCGTTCATTTCCTGCTAAACCCAAAAAAATTAGAAGTACTTTCTATTAGTTATTCCACCAGGTGCATTTCTTCTCCTAACGACACTTCTTAAATTGCGTGCGGGTAAAAAGGTAATTTGGTCTCACACCATTAAAAAGTAATGGAACCCTTGATGATAAGAAATGGCACAGCTAGCTTGTTGGAAAACGTTTAATTAATAAAGTCATAAAAATATTGTGAAGCAAGGCAGTTTGTGTGAAAACCTGCACTAGATAAACAGATAAAACGTAAACCCTTCTCTTGCTGGAACATTTTTAAAAGTGGGAGTTGATAGCAATATAGATAGATCTACAAATACGGGTTCTAACAGAGCATTTCTATCACCTATGGGGGAAAAAATACAGTCTTGTGTCTTTAGCCACACCCATTTATTAGACAAACCAACATAACATGTATAAAAGTTAGTAGTAAGAAATACAAAAACTGTATCATTGTAGTGCTCTCTCCCAGATGGGCCACTGAAAATAGACAGGTCTCTGCTACCTGTTCACAGGTTGTCAGCCTCAGTACCAGCATCTGAGCACACCGAAAAACACAGGCTCAGTTTAGGGAGTTGTTTTTTTGCAGTACTTAAACAGGAGAGAGGAATGAGGGTGTAGGAAACTCTAAACACACGCAAGCACTAAACGGCAGATTCTCAGGCAAGGTACTTCAATAGCACCCTTAAATATTGCTGGAGGTAGAGGGGACAGCCAGCCAATCTTAGGCCCCATACACACGAGAGGATTTATCCGCGAATACAGTCCAGCGGACCGTTTCCGCGGATAAATCCTCTCGAGGATTTCAGCGGATTTCTCTGCGATGGAGTGTACTCACCATCGCATTGAAATCCGCGCCGAAATCCTCTGGCGATGACGTGTCGCGCCGTCGCCGCGATTATGACGCGGCGACGTGCGCGACGCTGTCATATAAGGAATTCCACGCATGCGTCGAATCATTACGACGCATGCGGGGGATTCCTTCGGACGGATGGATCCGGTGAGTCTATACAGACCAGCGGATCCATCCGTTGGGATGGATTCCAGCAGATAGATTTGTTTAGCATGTCAGCAAATATCTGATCTGCTGGAATCCATCCCAGGGGATAAATATCCGCGGAAACAGATCCGCTGGAGTGTACACACCATAGGATCTATCCGCTGAAACCCATTCGCTGGGATTTTTCAGCGGATGGATTCTATCGTGTGTATGGGGCCTAAGACTCTGTAAGAGCAGTTACAGTCCATATAGCAACCTCTGGCATCTTATCCTCAAAGCACCCCTGGAGCTCTAGGCTAGGTCATACTCACAATGTCCAGAGACAGCTCCCCAATCAGCTTCCCTGCGACAATCTTCAGTAAAAGGGTTTTCTATTCCACCTGAGCTTCACAGGTTGTGTTTTCTAGCATATTTCTCAAGTCCAAGTTCCTTCAAGGCCCTCAGCCAAGCACATGCTAAGACCTGACAACAATAAGGCCCTGTACGCACGATCAGTCTAAACCGATGAGAACGGACTGAAGTTCAGTTTCATTGGTCCAAACCGACCGTGGGTGGGCCCCATCAGTCAGTTATCCTTCGGTCCAAAAATTTAGAACTTGCTTTAAAATTGAACTGATGGACGCCTAACTGATAGGTCAAAACCGATGGTTAGTATGTAAAAGCATCGGTTCAAAACCTGCGCATGCTCATAATCAAGTCGACGCATGCTTTGAAGCATTGAACTTCGTTTTTTTCAGCACGTCGTTGTGTTTTACGTCACCGCGTTGGACTCGATCGTTTTTTAAACTGATGGTGTGTAGGCACATCAGACCATCAGTCAGCTTCATTGGTTAACCGATGAAACTGAACTTCAGTCCGTTCTCATCGGTTTAGACTGATCGTGTGTACAGGGCCTAACTCTCCAGTAGCACAAGCTATCCCCATGGAGAGAGGCCTCAGGAGAAGAAGCTCTGAATAGGCTTTCCCAAACATTTATCTTCTCCCCAGCCACACCTTCGGGGGTTCCCCCTCCCAGGGATTGGCTGAGGTCAGATAAATATTCATCACCCAGTGGCTAACCCTCCTAATCTATTCAGAGACATGCAGGAATAATCAACCACCAAGCTTAGGAAGACCTGACAAGATCTAGAGAATACATTGCTTCTCAGCAGTACAGCAGAGCCAAAAACTAATGCCGCGTACATACGATCGGAAATTCAGACAAGAAAACTGTGTTTTTTTTCCAACGGAATGTTGGCTCAAACTTGTGTTGCATACACATGGTCACACAAATCCTGTTGGGAATTCTGACCGTCAAGAACGCGGTGACGTACAACACGTACGATGGCACTATAAAAGGTTAGTCCGGCACCCTTTGAGCTCCTTCTGCTAATCTCGTGTTAGTAGAAGTTTGGTGAGAGAAGTTTGCTGTTCAGTTTGTGCTTGTGGGTTCGTATCTGTTTTTCAGTGCGTGTAGTCAGTTTGTATCTGATTTTCAGTGCGTTCTTGTCCGCTCATTTATGATTTTTAGCTTGTTCTTTATAGGCCTTTCTATTCTTCAGTGCGTTCTGTTAGTTCATTCTGACCAGCCGACCGTTTTCTAGCCATGTTGAAAGCTATGTACTCATCGTAAAATTTGTTCTGTGTGGGGGCTTGGTGTTGGGGTTTTTACTTTGACCCAAGCCCAAACCATGGACAGGGTGGGGAGGAGTTCATGGACAAAGAATTGGTTGCTCCAGCGTGACCAATTCTGTCATATGCTTTTGCTTGCGGGAGATCCAGGAGAATAATCCTGATGATTTTAGGAATTATTTCCGGATGACGGACGCTGTTTTTCACCATCTGTTGGCTTTGCTGTCCCCTTATATTACCAAGCAGGACACCTGCATGCTTCAAGCCATCACTCCTGAGCAAAGGCTAGTCGCCACGTTGCGCTACTTGGCGACAGGGAGAAGTCTGCAGGACCTCAAGTTCTCGACAGGCATCTCCCCCCAGGCTCTGGGGATCATGATTCCTGAGACCTGTTCTGCCATCATACAAGTCCTGCAGAAGGACTATATTAAGGTAAGTTTTCTCCTTTAACATCACATTCTATTAGCCAGATTCAGGTAGATTGGCGTATCTTTTGGCCGGCGTAGCGCATCCCATTTGCACTACGCCGACGTAACATAGTGAGGCAAGGCCAGTATTCACAAAGCACTTGCTCCCTAAGTTACGTCGGCATAGCGAAAATGGCCCGGCGTAACCCCGCCTAATTCAAATTAGGCAGGTAGTGGGCGTGCTACATGTAAAGTAACCGTGACCCCATGTAAATGAGGACCGTTGGTACGGCGCATGCATGCGCATGCTCAGAATCACGTCGCAAATACTCAATGCTTTCGACGTAACGTAACCTACGCCCAGCCCTATTCACGTCCGCTTACGCAAACAACCTAATAATCTGACGGCATTTCCGACGTCCATACCTTGCATGGGCTGCGCCACCTAGAGAGGTGTTTTATCTTTACGCCGGCGTATGTCTTACGTAAACGGCGTAGCTTACTGCGACGGGCGTACGTACGTTCTTGAATCAGCGTATCTTGCTCATTTACATATTCGCCGCGTAAATCCACATACACTCCCCTAGTGGCCAGCGTAAATATGCAGCCAAGATACGACGGCATAGGAGACTTACGTCGGTCATATCTTGGCAACAGTGAGGCATATCACAGTTTAAGAATGCGCGCAAAGATACGACGGCGCTCATTCGGACTTACGACTGCGTATCTACTGATGCGCCGTCGTAAGTCTCTCTGAATCTGGCTAAATATATTTAATGTTTGCTAATGTATTGTATTTATTTCATCATTCCCTAATTACCATGATTGTAATATGCTGTGAATGACCCCTTTGTCCCTATGCATGCTGTAAGCTTGTAATGCTCCTTTGTTCACCAACATGCATATTTGCCTTCACTAACCTCTCCAGCATGCTATCCTGGGCCCATACACACCTAGCCTAGTCACTTAACAATCTATGTTGTCAGCTCCATTGTAGTGCTTTACCCTAAACACCCCTAAAATGTGTACAAATGTTTTTGTTCTCATTAATTTCAGGCAGAGTGGCAGAGGTTTTTTTGGGGGTCCCAAACTCATCTAGAACCCTCCACCCTAAAGGGTCAGAGGGGGTGAGGAATCTGATAAGTGGACCTTATATTTTGTCTCAAAATACTCCTTCAAATAAATGTTATTCTGATGTTGGCCAAGAATGTTTGTATCTAATCTGCTTGCAATGTTATGTGAAAAAGTACAAATTTTATTTTTTTCTGGTTTGACTCCACATTTTCCTTCAACGCCACAGGGATGGCAGACTGTGGCTTCCTAATTTGCCAAGCGGTGGAACTTTCCCAACTGCGGAGGGGCAATCGATGGGAAACATGTCCACCTCGTCCCACCACCCCATTCGGGTTCATACTATTTTAACTATAAGGGGTTTCATAGTATCGTGTTGATGGTGGTGGTGTCGGCGAAAAAATATCAGTTTTTATATGTGGACATGGGAAAGAATGGCCGGATGTTGGATGGTGGAGTCTTTGCCCAGACCGAATTTTCCAGACAGCTCCAGAGTGGTGGTTTGGGATCGCCACCTGCTGAAGATAATGTGGCTGGACTCCCATTTGTCTTTGTCGCATATAAAGCATTTGGTCTGAGTGATCACCTGATAAGGCTATTCCCCCAGAGGACCCACACCCCGGAGAAGAGGGTTTTCAATTACCGGCTGGCCAGAGCCAGAAGAGTTGTGGAGAATGCATTTGGGATAATGGCCAGCCGGTTCCGCCTCTTCCTTATGTAGCAAACCCCCAAGGGAGCTGCTTTTGTTTGTTCAGTCCGTCACTCTGCCTTTCAATCCCAATAAACTGTCCCAGCCTCTCTGGCACACCTAGCAATGTGATTAATGGAAAAACTCAGCAGGAATAAACAACACAGTTCTTCTAGTAGTTTACTTGAAGAAAAGTAAAATTCAGGTTAACATTAGTCAGCCAGGACCTGTGCAAGTACCCAGGACTTGTTTGAAACAGTTTAAAGAAAACAGTCAGGAACACTATGCAAACAACGAAAGCAATAGGTAACAATATGTACAGATTATATAGACTCCCCAATAACTTGTGGTGTGTGGGATGCTGTGGCTAAAGGGGAACCCCAGGCCGGCCTACGATACCTCGAGTAAACACCCAGTGAAATAATCTCAATACCCGTGGTGTATCCCCTTTAAGAGCAACCGCTGCAATTCCCTGGAAGCAAAACTTTGCGTTTTATTATCTTCACCGGCAATGTAGGAGCTCTGTGGACAATATTTGGATGTGGTATTCTATGAAAAGCATTAAAGGTTCCCGGGCAAAGCCCCCTCACAAAATCCTGTACACAGTTAGCGGTCCTCCCCTGAGCGATCGATCGATCCGAGATGCAGGTGTGTCGCAGTGGCATTCAGTCCTTGAGCTGTTACAGGGTGTCCTTTAGCATGGACAGTTTGTTTCTCTGGGCTGGAGCTGCATGAACAATATGTTCCTCTGGGCTGGAGCTATATGAACAATCTGTTCCTCTGGGCTGGAGTTGCAGGCTGTGTGCCCCCTTGGTAGGCCGCAATTCCACACGCATATAGAGGCTCTGGCCTAGTTCCTCTGGCTTTTTATCTCCCCCCGCAGGGCCGGCGCTACCACTAGGTGGACTAGGCGACCGCCTAGGGCGCACTGCCACCCAGAGCGCCTGGCCGCTAGTTATATTACTCCCGCACTGTCCTCCACTCCACAGAGCTTCAAGTTCCACACAATACACCAGCGCCCTGACATCATGTGAATCAGCGCCGCTAGGCAGACCCCCCCAGCGCGGCTCGAGTTCTCCGCTCTGAGTCTGACATCAGTGTCACATGGCATGGATAGGTCCCGGCTGCAGCCCCCCCAGGGAGCTCTCCGCTGTTTGATGTGTATAATACAGTACTGTCATGTCCTGTGTGTGTCACCGTGTCCAGCATCCCCCTGTATGCTCCGCTCTGAGATGTTTTCAGAATGACCTGAGGCATCAGCAGCCCCTCCCTTCTCTGCTCTCTGTCCACACTGACTGTGTGTGACATGTGTACAGCAGCACAGCGCCTCCGCCCCCTCTCCTGGCCGTGTCAGTATGGACTGGAGTAGACATGGAGGATGCTGCGCGATGTATCATGGGATTAGTGTGACGCCTGGCTGCGGCAGGTGGAGCCTGGAAGAGGCACTGTGCCACAGAGGCAGCAGGCAGGTACACAGCAGAGGTGATGTGAGCGAGGAACAGGCAGCCACCACAGGGTTCACCCTTCAAGTTGGTGTGGTGAGTTAGTAAAACTGTTGTACATTGTGAGTGCTGAGTGTCTGGAGACTATCAGGAGAGAGGCTTCAGATCAGCATGAGGCAGTGCTGGGGACTAATCAGTGCTCGGTGAAATTAATACCCTAAGAATGGAAAGAGAGTTTACCCCCCTTAAGTGTCTCCAACCATCAGCCTCCAACTGACCGATTGCTGTCCCTATGTTGTGATGAGTGTACCAGCCTTTGGGATATTGTACATCGCCTGATATCTATTGCTGTCCGGTGAGTGTACACCCCAGAGGGGGTTTGTTTTACCCCACGTGGTGATTCTGGATCTTTATGGTGGAAGGTGCTCGCTATCTGATCTTCAAACACAATCACCTATGGACTTTATTTTCCTACTGCTCTGCACTTCAGCAACTGTTTTAATGTGTTAAAACGGGAGTTCACCCAATTCCTTTTTTTTTTTTTTTCCCCCTTAGATTCCTGCTCGTTTTGTCTAGGGGAATCGGCTATTTGTTTTAGAATATGATCCGTACTTACCCGTTTTCGAGATGCATCTTCTTCCGTCGCTTCCGGGTATGGGTCTTCGGGAGCGGGCGTTCCTTCTTGATTGACAGTCTTCCGAGAGGCTTCCGACGGTCGCATCCATCGCGTCACTCGTAGCCGAAAGAAGCCGAACGTCGGTGCGGCTCTATACTGCGCCTGCGCACCGACATTCGGCTTCTTTCGGAAAATCGTGACGCGATGGATGCGTCCGTCGGAAGCCTCTCGGAAGACTGTCAATCAAAATAGGAACGCCCAGTCCCGCAGCCCATACCCGGAAGCGGCGGAGAAGATGCATCTCGTAAACGGGTAAGTACGTATCATATTTTAAAACAAATAGCCGATTCCCCTAGACAAAACGAGCATGAAGCGAAGGGGAAAATGTATAAGGTATGGGTGAACCTCCGCTTTAAGTTAGTCTGATCTTTAAACCATTTTTTCAGCTACACTGGAATACCAACTTTAGTGCTGTTTGTGGTTTATGACTTAGACATATTTAATTGATGTTTATAAGATGATTTTACCATCCTTTTGCATTCTCTTTATTTTTAAACAGCAGCTTATTGTAATTCATTCTGTGGGTATCTTTTGTCATCAAAAGTTCCCATTATCTTGGGGGTTCTTTATCACACATTGTATTTATTTGTGCAGATTGTTATTCAATCAAATTGTATTCTGTGTCCATTTAGGCGCTGGGAGGTGTTCTATAGGCCTTTTAGTTACATCTTTGTTTTATATTAAAATATCTGCCCCCCAGAGATTGATTTGCATTGATTGGCACTGATGTAGCAACATTGATGGGCGCTGGTGAGACTGTATTTGATGGGTGCGGGTTAGGCTGTATTTGATGGGCGCGGGTGAGGCTGTATTTGATGGGCGCGGGTTAGGCTGTATTTGATGGGCGCGGGTGAGGCTGTATTTGATGGGCACGGGTGAGGCTGTATTTGATGGACGCGGTGAGACTGTATTTGATGGGTGCGGGTGAGACTGTATTTGATGGGCGCGGGTGAGACTGTATTTGATGGGCGCGGGTGAGACTGTTTTTGATGGACGCGGGTGAGGCTGTATTTGATGGACGCGGGTGAGGCTGTATTTGATGGACACAGGTGAGGCTGTATTTGATGGATGTGGGTGAGGTTGTATTTGATGGGAGCGGGTGAGGCTGTATTTAATGGACACGGGTGAGACTGTATTTTTTGGGAGCGGGTGAGGCTGTATTTGATGGACGCGGGTGAGGCTGTATTTGATAGACGCGGGTGAGGCTGTATTTGATGGGAGTGGGTGAGGCTGTATTTGATGGGTGTGGGTGAGGTTGTATTTGATGGACGTGGGTGAGGCTGTATTTGATGGACGTGGGTGAGGCTATATTTGATGGGCGCGGGTGAGACTGTATTTGATGGGCGTGAGTGAGGCTGCATTTGATGGGCGTGGGTGAGGCTGTATTGATGGACGCGGGTGAGGCTGTATTTGATGGACGCGGGTGAGGCTGTATTTGATGGGTTTGGGTGAGACTGTATTTGATGGGCGCGGGTGAGACTGTATTTGATGGGCGCGGGTGAGGCTGTATTTGATGGACACGGGTGAGGCTGTATTTGATGGATGTGGGTGAGGTTGTATTTGATGGGAGCGGGTGAGGCTGTATTTGATGGACACGGGTGAGACTGTATTTTTTGGGAGCGGGTAAGGCTGTATTTGATGGACGCGGGTGAGGCTGTATTTGATGGACGCGGGTGAGGCTGTATTTGATAGACGCGGGTGAGGCTGTATTTGATGGGAGTGGGCGAGGCTGTATTCGATGGGCACGGGTGAGACTGTAGTTGATGGGCGAGATGGCAATTGATGGTCACAGGTGAGATGGAATTTGATGGACACAGGTGAGGCTGTATGTGATGGGCGCGGGTGAGACTGTATTTGATGGGCACGGGTGAGGCTGTATTTGATGGGCACGAGTGAGATTGTATTTGATGGGTGCGGGTGAGGCTGTATTTGATGGGCACGGGTGAGGCTGTATTTGATGGGCACGAGTGAGACTGTATTTGATGGGCACAGGTGAGGTGGAATTTGATGGGTGTGGGTAAGGCTGTATTTGATGGGCGCGGGTGAGACTGTATTTGATGGGCACGGCTGAGACTGTATTTGATGAGCGTGGGTGAGACTGTATTTGATGGGCACGGGTGAGATGGCATTTGATGGGTACAGGTGAGATGGAATTTGATAGACGTGGATGAGGCTGTATTTGATGGGTGCGGGTGAGGCTATATTTGATGGGCACGGGTGAGACTGTATTTTTTGGGAGCGGGTGAGGCTGTATTTGATGGACACGGATGAGGCTGTATTTGATGGTCGCGGGTGAGGCTGTATTTGATGGGAGTGGGTGAGGCTGTATTTGATAGGCACGGGTGAGACTGTATTTGATGGGCACGGGTGAGATGGCATTTGATGGGCACAGGTGAGATGGAATTTGATGGACGTGGGTGAGGCTGTATTTGATGGGCGCGGGTGAGGCTATATTTGATGGGCACGGGTGAGACTATTTGATGGGCATGGGTGAGACTGTATTTGATGGGCGCGTGTGAGACTGTATTTGATGGGCGTGGGTGAGGTTGCTGTATTTGATGGGCATGGGTGAGGCTGTATTTGATGGACGCGGGTGAGGTTGTATTTGATGGGAGCGGGTGAGGCTGTATTTGATGGACGCAGGTGAGGCTGTATTTGATGGACGCGTGTGAGACTGTATTTGATGGGAGTGGGTGAGGCTGTATTTGATGGGCACGGGTGAGATGGCATTTGATGGGCACAGGTGAGGTGGAATTTGATGGGCGCAGGTGAGGCTGTATTTGATGGACACAGGTGAGGCTGTATTCGATGGGCACGGGTGAGACTGTATTTGATGGGCGAGATGGCATTTGATGGTCACAGGTGAGATGGAATTTGATGGACACAGGTGAGGCTGTATGTGATGGGCGCGGGTGAGACTGTATTTGATGGGTGTGGGTGAGGCTGTATTTGATGGGCACGGGTGAGGCTGAATTTGATGGACGCGAGTGAAGTTATATTTGATGGTAGCGGGTGAGGGTTTATTTGATGGACACGGGTGAGGCTGTATTTTTTGGGAGCGGGTGAGGCTGTATTTGATGGATGCGGGTGACGCACTTGCTTAGGCTATCCATACACTTTTAGGTTCCAGTGGGCTAAATGAGAGAAAACAAATAGTGTAGATTCTCTCATTCACACCAAACAATTGAATGGAAGAATCTTTACTGCTGGTTATTGTACTCAGGCAGGTGTAGCACCTGTGGTTGCCTGAATACCTGAACAGTGACTTTATCTGATGGGAACCAGTCACTTTTCAGCTGATAATTTTCCATCCAGCTCAGTCATTTTGTAAAAGTGAATTTGGCAAGCTGGGTGGTACCGACAAAGCCACCCACGGCTTGAATGTATGACGATTCAGCAAGACTTTTAAAACCCAACTCCAGACAAAATCTTTTAAAACTAAAATAGTCACTAGTCACTAAAATGAGGGTTGTCCCCTGCAGTAATACCTCATTGCTACAAGATGTCTTGAGTCGTCTGGGCTGAATAAAGCTCAGGATTAGAGTGCAGAAAATCATGAACCCTCCAGGGTGTGACTATGGCACCCTTCAATCAGTGTGTTAATGCAGAGATTGTCATTACATCCTCAATATTCTCTGCATCATCATTATCAGAAGAAGAGGACTCAACATGTTACATGACTGACTTCATACTACAGTAGGTGTTTGTGATATTGTGTTTTTAGCATGACAGCATCGCGCTGATTCTCGGCGACATGGTGCCGAGATCTCGCCGACATCTCGCACTCACTGGAATAGTGACAGCACATTCCAACGTGCGCGTCATAGAAGCGACGGGAGATCCGACTTGGATTCCCGCCAATTCTACACGTGTGCGGCGTTTGTTATGAATCCTGAGGGGGAAGTCCCCGCCGGATTTTAAATAAAAATTCGGCATGGGTTCCCCCCTCAGGAGCATACCGGGCCCTTAGGTCTGTTATGGGTTGTAAGGAGAGCCCCCCCTATGCCGAAAAAACGGCGTAGGGGGTCCCCCTACAATCCATACCAGACCCGTATCCAAAGCACGCTACCCGGCCGGTCAGGAAAGGAGTGGGGACGAGCGAGTGCCCCCCCCCTCCTGAGCCGTACCAGGCTGCATGCCCTCAACATGGGGGGGTTGGGTGCTCTGGGGCAGGGGGGCGCACTGCGGCCCCACGACTTCTACTTCTCCCTTCAGGCCGCTGTGCTGTGACGTCTTCTCTTCTTCTCTTCTCCCGATGTTGACACGTGGGTAGGTATCACATGGGTAGGTACAGAGCATGATGGGACTGTGAGGCCTATATAGGTCCGATGAAAGCAGCGCACCTGCCATTTCAGCGAGAAGAGCCGGCGTGTCAACATCTGGAGAAGTGAAGAAGATGACGTCACAGCCCGGAAGAAGAAGAATACGTCACAGCACGGAAAAAGAAGATAGACGTTCAGCGCTGAAGGAGAAGGCACCGGACAGCTGGAGGAAGAACCGGGGTGCGCCGAGTCAACAGCGGAGAGCGGCGAACATAGAAGGAGACCCCCGGAGAGTTGAGAAGACCCCCCGGATAGCGGAGAAGACCCGTCGGGATAGCGGAAGAAGAAGCCCCCCGCCGAAGACGTCGAAGGAAACCCGCCGGGGGGTGGGGGCTTTTTTAAAAGCGACCCCCCCGGCGGTGGAAGAGAACCAGACGGCGGCCCCCACCCACCCGAAGACGTCAAAGAAGAAGCTCCCCCTGGTAGAAGAGCTAATAAAGAAGACAGGGGGAGCCTCCGGAGCAAAAAATAAATTATTTTAAAAACCCTTGTGTGGTGTGTTTATTACCTTTGAAATTTTTCCTACAGGTGAATGGTTAGGGGTACGATGTACCCCATATCCATTCACTTAGGGTGGGGGGCCGGT
The DNA here is from genome assembly GCF_905171775.1 of Rana temporaria. Taxonomy (NCBI): domain Eukaryota; kingdom Metazoa; phylum Chordata; class Amphibia; order Anura; family Ranidae; genus Rana; species Rana temporaria. Next base: position 134,495,935 of record NC_053494.1, read on the forward strand.
ATCTGGGGGCCCCCTTATTAAAGGAGGCTCCCAGATTCCGATAAGCCTCCCGCCCGCATACCCCGACAACCAACGGCCAGGGTTGTCGGGAAGGGGCCCTGTCCTCATCAACATGGGGACAGGGTGCTCTGAGGTGGGGGGCCGCAGTGCGCCCCCCTGCCCCAGAGCACCCAACCCCCCCATGTTGAGGGCATGCAGCCTGGTACGGCTCAGGAGGGGGGGGCGCTCGCTCGTCCCCACTCCTTTCCTGGCCGGCCGGGTAGCGTGCTTTGGATACGGGTCTGGTATGGATTGTAGGGGGACCCCCTACGCCGTTTTTTCGGCGTAGGGGGGGCTCTCCTTACAACCCATAACAGACCTAAGGGCCCGGTATGCTCCTGAGGGGGGAACCCATGCCGGATTTTTATTTAAAATCCGGCGGGGACTTCCCCCTCAGGATTCATAACAAACGCCGCACACGTGTAGAATTGGCGGGAATCCAAGTCGGATCTCCCGTGGCTTCTATGACGGCTTTGTCTCTATCGCGGCAAGCCAGCTCGGCGCTGGCTCCCGTGATGGGGCTCGTAGGTGCTCAATCTCGCCGAGAAAGGGAGCGAGATTGACACAATATCGCGTGCACCTACTGTATCTAGAAAAGAGAAGTATAAAACAAATAAAAGCATAACATAATGCTGGGGGACAGAACATGTAAAAATGTAGCGCTGGATAGTGATTAAAGATTTAAAAACAAGGGGCCACATTCACGTAGGCCGGGCGCAGCGTAACGTAACTGGTTTACGTTACACCGCCGCAATTTTTCCAAGTTAGTGCCCGATCCACAAAGCACTTACCAGGAAATTTGCGGCGGTGTATCGTAAACACGTCCGGCGCAAGGCGGGCCCAATCGAATGGGGCGAGTCCCATTTAAATTAGGTGCGCTCCCGCCCTGGACATACTGCGCATGCTCCCGTCGCAAATTTCCCGACGTGCTTTGCGCGAAATTACGACGCGCCAACGTTTTGTGAATCGCGACGGGTAAAAAAGACTTGCGCCGGGAAAAATAAAAATTTAAAAAAAAATTCAAAAGCGACGCGGGAAAGACGGGTATACTTTTACATGGTGGAGTAATTTTCCACTTTGTAAAAGGTGCCCTATCTTTGCGACGGCAAACTAACAGTCGCGGCGACGTAACAACGGGAAAAAGCTTTGTGGATCGCCGTAACTCCTAATTTGCATGCCCGACGCTGGTTTACGACGCAAACTCCCCCCAGAGGCGGCTGCGGTACTGCATCCTAAGATCCGACAGTGTAAAACTATTACACCTGTCGGATCTTAGGGATATCTATGCGTAACTGATTCTATGAATCAGTCACATAGATAGAAACAGGGATACGACGGCGTATCAGGAGAAACGCCGTCGTATCCCTTTTGTGAATCTGGCCCTATATATCTAATGGAAAAAACATGATATAAACCATAAATAAAGATCACCAAGTGAATGGTGTGTTATCAAAAACTGTATCAAATAAATATCAAATATGAAAGTCCAAAAAAATGTGTGTAAACTAGAAAAAGCTTGATTGATGTATAGACTAGGTAGATGATTCCTAGATCAGCAAAACCATGAGATATTTCCACACTTGAACGTGATGCACACTTGTTGAAAGAAACCGCCACCAATAATGCAGAGACTTACCAGAAGTGTTGAACCCTAAAAAGCATACGCTCAAAGGGTCAACAAGACTGTATATACTCAATGGGTGTATCAATACAGGACCAGATCTTTACAGGGCAAAAGACAGTGTAGCGCCCCCTTACTTTCAGTATGGGCGCTACGCTAAAATTAGTGGGGAATGGGAGGATTAGTTTACTCCTATTCATAATTTGTGGAAATTTGGGTTGTTGCCAATTTCAGATGTCTTGAGTCGTCTGGGCTGAATAAAGCTCAGGATTAGAGTGCAGAAAATCATGAACCCTCCAGGGTGTGACTATGGCACCCTTCAATCAGTGTGTTAATGCAGAGATTGTCATTGTCATTGTCATTACATCCTCAATATTCTCTGCATCATCATTATCAGAAGAAGAGGACTCAACATGTTACATGACTGACTTGATATTATCTAGAAAAGAGAAGTATAAAACAAATAAAAGCATAACATAATGCTGGGGGACAGAACATGTAAAAATGTAGCGCTGGATAGTGATTAAAGATTTAAAAACAAGGGGCCACATTCACGTAGGCCGGGCGCAGCGTAACGTAACTGGTTTACGTTACACCGCCGCAATTTTTCCAAGTTAGTGCCCGATCCACAAAGCACTTACCTGGAAATTTGCGGCGGTGTATCGTAAACACGTCCGGCGCAAGGCGGGCCCAATCGAATGGGGTGAGTCCCATTTAAATTAGGCACGCTCCCGCGCCGGACATACTGCGCATGCTCCCGTCGCAAATTTCCCGACGTGCTTTGCGCGAAATTACGACGCGCCGACGTTTTGTGAATCGCGACGGGTAAAAAAGACTTGCACCGGGAAAAATAAAAATGTAAAAAAAAATTCAAAAGCGACGCGGGAAAGACGGGTATACTTTTACATGGTGGATTAATTTTCCACTTTGTAAAAGGTGCCCTATCTTTGCGACGGCAAACTAACAGTCGCGGCAACGTAAATTTGGGTTGTTGCCAATTTCAGAATTTGTCCTGTAGGTCAGTCTGCGCTCTGTGTTATCACCCCCGGGCGGCAGGTGGCGCTAGAGGGGTTCTGAAAGACCCACCTTCCCCAGCAGCCAATCAGAGGAGTTCTGCCCTCGTTGGGCATGCTGGGGGGGATATATCTGTGGCAACCGCCATTGGTTTCTGAGCTGTGCGGGGCCCGAGTTCCAGGTGCGGTACCCACCTTCAGGGTGCGCGCATCCATGGGCCCCGCCACCGTGGCCTGCTTCGCTGAGATTATGCACCATGCGGAGCCTAATCCTAACATTGAGAGGGGACCCAGCGACTTGCTGGGTCCCAGCCTTCTTCTGAGGAGATCCTAAGCTGGGAGCTGTGCGATGGGGGATTGGCTTAGAGAGAACCTAGAACTAGAGGTTGTCCAGGAGGCCTAGACGAACTATCGGGGATCCAGTCACCACACTGCATGACAGGTATGCTTAAGCTGTCAGTTGGTGACACAAATCTGAATTGACTGATAGGATTCACTCAATCCGATCTCACATATCTCAAATTGACAAGCCTGTGACAGAGGTCTGTTCCTCCCAGTGATCTCTGAGTGGCGCCCTGGCTGCCAGGCCGGTGATAGTCGCCTGTCCAGGGGCACTTTACCCACCCTGATTGGGGTGGCAACGAACTGAGTTACACTACTGCTGAGAGCAGGTTTGCTCTCTTTCATATCCAAGGCCTGATACTAAAGTTTCTTTACGCTCATCAACCTTTCTTGTGTGCCATGTTGATGTTGGCCGTGTTGGGCCTTGGAATAAAGCATTGAAAACTCATTTGGTGTCTGAACACTTGCTCTTCGTCTACACTCACGGATGTCACCCCTAGACCAAGCCAAGAAGGTAACTTAATATGCCAATCCCAAACTAATCAGCGGCTCCTTCGGGGGCAGCGCTACAACAGCAAGTCCACCAATCGAATGGAGAAGACGTGTAGTGCTTGAAGATAATGACCCACAGACGGTCAAGCCGTAAACCCAATGTAATGGAAAAGAGTGGAACAGAAGAAGCACATAGTGTAATACTGTAGGCAATGAGCATTTAATAATGCAGGAAGACTCCACTGCTGCCACGCACATTTGATCAAAGTGTTTTTCTTCCACTTTCATGTAAGTGTTTCCAACCATTATTAAACGCTCATTGCCTACAGTATTACACTAGGTGCCACTCTTTTCCATTACATCGGGTTTACGGTTTGACCGTCTGTGGGTCATTATCTTCAAGCACTAAACGTCTTCTCTATTCGATTGGTGGACTTGCTGTCTTTTGCCCTGTGAAGATCTGGTCCTGTATTGATACACCCATTGAGTATATACAGCCTTGTTGACCTTTTAAGCGTATGCCTTTTAGGGTTCAACACTTCCGGTAAGCCTCCGCATTATTGGTGGTGGTTTCTTTCACAAGTGTGCATCACGTTCAAGTGTGGAAATATCTCATGGTTTTGCTGATCTAGAAATCATCTACCTAGTCGTATACATCAACCAAGCTTTTTCTAGTTTACACACATTTTTTTGGACTTTCATATTTGATATTTATTTGATACAGTTTTTGATAACACTTCATTCACTTGGTGATCTTTATATCCTGTTTTTTTCATTAGATATATAGTTTTTAAATCTTTAATCACTATCCAGCGCTACATTTTTACATGTTCTGTTTGTCACTTTGCATTTGTCTATTGGTTTTTGTAGCTGCTCACCATTCAGATAGCGCGGATTTATTTTGTTTTGTATAATGCTGGGAGAGGGCGTTACCAAGGGAAAGAGGTTATTGGGAGGGGTAAGATTGCATCCTGTAGATTTATTTTTCATATCACTATATGATAAATTAAGAAAAGCGTTAGTGTAAATTTTTCAGAAAACATTTTTAACTAATTATAATGCACCTCATTATAGGTCTCTGCCCACTCTTATTTTCTGTATGATTTGAAATTTTAGATGCTACAAAGGGGGTGGCGAGAATGCAGTATGAAGAGGAATTACGGAAAGCACAACATTTAAAAAATTATTGTATCGGTTTCTAAATGAATATGCAGTATAGTGTTGGCTTTTTAAAAAAATTCTGGAGTTCTTTAAATATATAATAAATCTATTTATTATATATAATTAATCTACAACTGGTTGTTTAATTTTTTGTATTATTATTATTATTATTATTATTATTATTATTATAAACTGTACTTCTTATGTTACTTGTATTTTATAATTGTCTTGCTTTTTCATTAAAACTTCAAAAAACTTACTAAAGATCTGTTGATTATCAGACAGGAGAAAAGATATAAAAAGCTGGCAGGCTACTTTAAAATTGTCTAACCCACTATTTAATTATACACAAATGTAAATGGGCCATTTTTCCATAGCTAGTTATTACATTTCCCGTGTTCGACTTTTCTGAATTTTCACCATCTCTCTAGCTTCCTGCTATATAATTGTTTTGTTGCATTATTGTCTATATGTTTTTTTTTTCCTTCTCATTTTTTAATGTGAGTGCAGCAGGGTAAATCTTGGTTTCCAGCCAGCCCCGTGTTCTTCATCTGCTTAAGCTTTTATAGATGAAGATTGCTGTAATTATCAGAATACCTGCTTATTTCTAAAGTATTATCATGGCATCCAGCTGGCATTTACAACCAATTAACAAGCTTTGCCATTAGTTGCATAAGGGATATCGCAGAGTATAGCCATTGTGTGCTAATTTCCCATTTTAGATAATCAGCTTGGCCATCCGAAATGCGAGAGGGTAGTGGAGGTAAAGGTTGACACCCTGTGGTAGGCCATAAGAAATTGCTATGTTCTTCCTATAGACAAAGGCATCCAGCTATTTTGTGATTGCTTTTGCTCTTCCAACTTGTGTTCTAAAGTATTCCTTTTGTGGAGGGAGGAAGTACAAGAAGAGAAGTGTGTTGAAGATAGAATGGGAGGGGGGTATGGAGAAAGATAAGATAAAAAAAAGTATATCAGTGTCTTCTGTATAGAAAAAATAATTATGTCATTTTATTCCGCTTGTGGCTGTTCTCAGTTTGACCACAGGCCCTGCATAATTTTACCAATTTCAGCTAATGCATGACGGCTTTTAAAGGGGGGCATGTAGGACCTTTGCAAATGGTACCTCGATAATTAATGCTGTCCATGGGAATCCAGAAAGAAGTACACTGGAAATTGCATCCCCTGATGTGTTTTGTTAAAAAAGATGTTATAGTTACCAGCTAGTGATATTAATATTATGGCCAGGAGCTGAAAAGTGTTGCATGAATAAAATGAACATAGGACTTGAATTGCTATGAATTTTAAAACTGTTCTGTATTTAAACAGATACAAGAATCAGATCCATTCTCTCTCAGTAGGTGTTATGTTGACTGACTATGTTTGTACATCTGTTTTCAATGTCTATAGTTTGTTCTTCACGGTCGACTATCTAATTTAAAAAACATTAATACAAATGAAGTTAACATAAATATTATTTATTTATTTATTATAGGCATTAATATAGAGCCGACAACTTGCCCCACTTTACATATATATTGTACATTCACATTAGTCCTTACTCTCAAGGATCTTACAATCTAAGGTCCCTAACTCACATTCATACATATAATGTACTAGAGCCAGGTTAGACAGGAGTCAATTAACCTACAAGCAAGTCATGGAATATGGGAGAAACCAGGAGCACAGGGAGGAAACTCACTCAAGCACAGGTAGAACATGAAACAGGTAGTACCGCAGGGGGGATACAACCCGACAACCCTAATGATGCCACTGGTATTAGTGCCACTAAGCCACTGTGAGGCCCACAATATAGATATTCCCTTTAAAGAGGAAGTAAACCCTTTGTAACAAAACAAAAAAAAATACCCTGCAAGACAAAGACATAATGAGCTAGTATGCATAGCAAACTAGCTCATTATGAAGTACTTACCTGAGATCGAAGCCTCCGCAGCCATCCTCATTCGCCTCCTCCGTTGCCGCCATTATACC